>NC_068344.1:6582168-6862168 GCF_014633365.1 Diospyros lotus | reverse complement strand
TCAGCACAATTGTTTCAAAATAAATGCTGAAAAAAAAATTCCCGACACACCCTTTGCGCACTCCACCTTTTTTTGACAACCCGTGTTAACCTCATAGCCCCATTACAACCCGGTTTGGTCCCTCTTGATGCTAAAAATCACGTGATCTCAGAATTCGAGTTTAGAGTAAGGAATCATATTTAAATTCAGAATCTATTCATTTAGGGCATTATTCCAATCATGAAGTTATGTCAATTTCCTTATTCTTTCCTGAAAATACGTTCGTTGTACTTTGGATGGCATCGAGTTTGAATTTGTTTGCAATTTACTCTTATAACGGTACACCCATTTGTGTATACACTTGAAGGATCGCTTTTATTGGAGAGAGTATTCATGGTAAGGTTTGGAGTCGAAACTTTGAGGGAGTAAGGTGATTTATTAATTATCCTGATTATTGTTTCTGAGATTGTATGACCTTTAACCAAAAATTTGATTTAGGATATTCGACTGTATGCCAGATAACTTGTGTATATTCTATGCATTTCGGTTTTGAATTTGAAATTTTTATATTCATGCGATTATTGTGAATAAATACTGGCCGATGTAAAATCTAATTGCTATGGGACTAGCAATATTTAAGTTGGGGGGGTATGATTAGTGGTTAATTTTATAAAAATTCTGTTATAATTACACCCTTCTTTTGATCTAAAAATTGGCTTAAATTAGATATTAATACATATTTTATGGTTATATGCAAGTTTAAATTGAAAAATGAATGAAATGAAGTTCTGAAGTAAAATTTAAATAATAATAATAATAATAATGCATATATAAATATATATAATATATATACATCAATACATGCGTGCATGTAATATATATATAATCTAATCTAATATATATATGTGCCATGCGTAATACATATATATATATAATATATAATCTATTAATAACACTCAATTGCTTGCTTCCAGGCATGAAAAGGATGGGCTTGAAGACTTAAATTGGATTGAAGAATGAAGAATTCAAACCCAGCCCATGAAGAATTAAAGCCCAACGCATGCCTATTAAATTGAAGGACCAGCGCATGTTTAAGGCCCAACTTGAGCAACCTGTAACGACCCATTAGAGGGCCCAGTATTTATTCAAGAATGATTTAATTAATTGTTGAACTATCTGATTAAGCGATTTTGTCAATTAATTATTTAATGTGGCAATTTAGAGATTTTGAAGGAAAAGAATAGCATTTATTTCTTTTTAATTTTGGAGTTACAGAATTTGCCAAGGTGGCAAACTAATGATTTTTAATTGAGATAATAGTATTTAAATAGCATTTAAATGGCATTTATTTTGTGAATTAAATGCAAGGACATGAAGGTAATTTTGGAGTTTTATTATTATTTGAGAGTTTTGATAATAATTTTTATATTATTATTAATTAAGTGGGACTATGTATTTAAAGAAGAATGAGAATCCATGTATGAGATGGATTTGGATTAAGAGTCTCCTAGTCCCAATAGGAGAAGGTTTTGAGAGTCTCCAAGTTCAATTGGGAGAGGGATTCCAAGTTATAAAAGGAAAGAGATCTAGGACTTTATGTCTATATATAGGGCCCATTAGCTTAGCTTTTCTTCATGCCATGTGAAGAACCAAGAGGCCAAGAGATAGAAGAGGCTTGTTAGAGTCTTCAGGATCGCTCTAGGGTTCGATCAGAGAGTTCTATCAGGCAAGTATTACTCCTGTAATCCCTTCCATTACAGGTTTATATCAGTTTTTCAGATTATTCCAGTTCTTCATTGAGTTCTTAGATTTTATATCAGTAAGCAGAGACATATATATATATGCGTATAACAGTGAAGTTATGAGCAAGTTTCATTAATCCTTATCCATTTTGGATTGCAAGTTCCATTAATCCTTATCCATTTTGGATTGCAAGTTCCAGTAATCCTAATCCATTTTGGATTGCAAGTTCTATTAATCCTCATCCATTTTGGATTGCAAGTTCCAGTAATCCTTATCCATTTTGGATTGCAAGTTGCAGTAATCCTAATCCATTTTGGATTGCAAGTTCTATTAATCCTCATCCATTTTGGATTGCAAGTTCCAGTAATCCTTATCCATTTTGGATTGCAAGTTCCAATAATCCTTATCCATTTTGGATTGCAAGTTCTATAAATCCTTATCCTTTTTGGATTGCAAGTTCTATTAATCCTCATCCATTTTGGATTGCAAGTTCCAGTAATCCTTATCCATTTTGGATTGCAAGTTCTATTAATCCTCATCCATTTTGGATTGCAAGTTCCAGTAATCCTTATCCATTTTGGATTGCAAGTTCTATTAATCCTTATCCATTTTGGATTGTAAGTTCTATTACTCTAAGTTCTAATATCCGGATACCTTGTATCGTATCCGGATGTATCTAAAGTTCTTCAAGTATGATATCCGAATGGTTTGTTTATACATTCGAAAAGGTCAAGATAATATCCAGATGTCTCGCCTGATATCCGGATGCCTCCCTCAAAAGTTGAATTTTTCATTCGAATAGTCCCCAGTTATATCTGAATGCATCAGTGAGATATCCGGAGGACCAAAATCATATCCGGATGTCCTAGTTCATATCCGAATACTTCCCAGCATATCCGAATAACTTCTTCTTTGAATGTCAGTGTATCTAGATGAGCCTTCTTCATATTCGGATGTCTTTCATCATATCCAGATATCCTTCCTAATATCCGGATGACTTTTTCAGAAATCCAATTTAGCTTTCAGTGAGTCCTAATTCAAGTTTAATTCAATCAATGTATTCAATACCTTCCAACATTGAATTCATAAGCCAGAACATGACAAGTTAATCATACCCATACCATAAATCATAATTCATAGAATCTTTGTATTCCAATATATAGATGAAGATCATATCAAGTTCAGCATTATTTTATTATAACATGATCAGCATTATTTTGTGAGATTATGTGCATACATTTTGGTATGAGCATTGAGCATGACTTTATATGGAGCACTACATATCGTGTGCCAGCATTTATGTGAGCATTGCATTGCATTATGCGCGCTAGGCGGCTTGTCCGCGGGGATCCCATCAGTTTCAGTTTCAGCTCAGTTTATGAGTTGCTCGCCTGGTGGCAACCAGGGGGCTAGGGGCTTTGCCCACAGTATGTGCTTACAGTTTTTATGTATGCAGGTTTCAGATCAGACAGGTATGTATTATCAGATTATGTGGGCCTATGAGCCAAAGTTGCATACCTGCATTTAGTTTACAGTTTATGTGCATTACATTTTTATGAATGCAATCAGACAGTGATTATACAGTACAAGTTTAGTCAGTTATTTATCAGTATCGATATTCTTCGATTCAGCTTCAGTATTCTTTCCAGCTTATTACTTGCTGAGCTTTTGTAGCTCACCTTGTACTCTTCACCCCTCCAGGTTCTAGCAGGGGAGTATCAGATGTGGGGCCTAGCAGCAGTGTTCAGTAGTGTGTGTACGTGGAGCCGCTCAAGATTAAAGATGTCTGGGAGTTTATTAGTTTATAGTGTTTGTCAGTTTAGATCTATTTTATATTTCAATTGAGGGATTGTCCCTTACTCAGAGTTTATGGTTTTTAGTCTGTATTGACTCAGAGTTTTTATTCTAGTTGATTAAGATGTTCAGTCATGGTATCAGATTTCAGATTATCAGTTAGTTTATTTTATTTTCCCCGTAGCACCTCTTCTCGGGCAGTTCTAGGAGAGGGGGTGTTACAGTATTGGTATCAGAGCGGTGTTTTGAGGAGTCTCCCGTACACATGTAGGATGTTGGGTAGAGTTAGGACTTGTGTCCGTCAGTTAGATATGTTGGCCCAATTAACAGTATTCTAACCCTTAGTGGTGATGCAGAAAGATGAGTAATAGAGGTGGACGACCCCGTACTCGCAATCAGACTGTTTTTATGCAAGATGAGGTTCTAGTGTTCATACCAGGCTCACCACGAGAGTCTAGTCGCAATCTATGGCAGGGAATGGTCGAGATGCAAGGTAGGTTAGCAGGATTGATGAGGCTAATAGATACCCTAGTTACTAATTAGGTAAGGGAATCACAAGTTCCCCAAGAAGTAGGAGGTAGTAGAGGCGATAAGCCAGTTGCTCCAGTAACTCTAGTTGTGGAGGCAGATACAGGGAGTCAGCTATTAAAGGATTTCATCACCTTCCAACCATCAGTATTCCATGAAGGCACAGATGCAGCAGTAGTTGAGAATTGGATGCTATCGATTGTATGGACGATCGCCGAGTGCGACTTAGCACATTCTTGTTTAAAGGTGATGCCGAGAGATAGTGGAAGACCGCTCGCCAGAGGTTGGTAATCAAGAACTCACATGGGTCAAATTTCATCAAGTATTCAATGATGCTTATTGGCCAACATGGGTCAAGGACCAAAATTTTTTTTGAGTTGGTGTTAGGTACCAAGACAGTGGCCCAAGGTGAGGGAGAGTTTACAGCCTTGACTAGATAGGCCTCAGAGTTAGTGTCCACTAAAGCTAAGAAGGCTATTAAATTTCAGAGAGGATTGCGTGTTGATATTTGCCACGCTTTTGGAGGAGCTCAGAGTGTGGATCATGCCACAGTAGTTCAGCAAGCATATGCTATCAAGAGAAATGTTTGAGAATTGCAAGATCGAGGTACATAATAAGAAGTTATTTGGAGACTTAGAAATTCTTGATGTTAGAAATTTTGATTTGATCCTTGTCATGGATTGATTGTCATAGCATTATGCAAGAGTTGACCGTCGATAGAAGATTATTGAATTTGATCTACCTCGACAGCCAGTTCAGATATATAAAGGAGTTAAGCCTATGGCTACGATTCCTATGATCTCAGTGATGAAAGTAGAGAAGTTGATGCATGATGGATGTGAAGCTTACCTAGTTTTTGTTACCTTAGATGAGGGAAGCAAGAGGAAGTTGTTTGAGGTGCCAGTAGTACAAGATTTCTCAGATGTTTCCTTAATGAATTATCAGGATTACCTCCTCGGAGAGGAGCAGAGTTTCCTATTGAGTTATTGCTTGGTATACAACCTATTTCTAAGGCTCCATATCGAATGACACCTGATAAGCTAAAGGAGTTAAGGACCTAGTTAGAAGAATTAATAGAAAAGGGTTTTATCAAACTCAGTTCATCCCTATGAGGCTCACCAGAATGGTTTGTGAGGAAGAAAGATGGATCTTTGAGGTTGTGCTTAGATTATAGCCAATTGAATCAGGTGATAGTGAAGAACAAGTACTCCTTACCTCAAGTGGATGATTTATTAGACTAGTTGTGATGAGCTAAAGTGTTCTCAAAGATAAGACTTAAGATCAGGTTACCATCAGGTGCGAGTCAGAGATAATGATATTCAAAAGATTGCTTTCAGGACTCACTAAGGACACTTTGAGTTTGTGGTGATGCCATTTGGGTTAACAAATGCTCCAGCTGTTTTCGTGGATTTGATGAATCGAGTTCTACTTGAGTACCTAGATTGTTTCATTATTGTCTTCATCGATGACATCCTAGTCTACTCACCCAGTGTAGATGAGTATACAGAGCATTTTACTTTGGAACTGTAGAGGCTTAGAGAAGAGCAACTGTATGTCAAGTTTAGTAAGTGTGAGTTTTGGCTCACTCAAAATTGGATTTCTAGGCCATGTGGTGTCAGGAGATGGTATTTCAGTGGATCTAGACAAGACTAAAGCAGTTATGGATTGGCTGAGGCCGACGACAGTGACTGAGATATGTAGTTTTCTGGGACTTGCAGGTTATTATAGGCGATTTATTGAGGGGTTTGTTCGTTTATCTTCCCCTATGACTAAGATAACAAGGAAATGAGAGAAGTTGGAATGGAATGACGCGTGTGAACGTGCTTTCAAAGAATTAAAGTAGAAGTTAACTACTACACCAATTTTAGCTATACCAAGAAGTGGAGAGAAATATTCCATTTGTAGTAATGCTTCCCATTAGGATTGGGATCCGTATTGATGTAAGAGGGTCGAGTTAATGCTTATGCTTCCAGATAATTGAAGAAACACGAGGTGAACTACCCTACTCATGATTTAGAGTTGATAGCGGCAATATTTGCATTAAAGATATGGAGACACTATTTATATGGTGAGAAGGTTGAGATTTATAGAGATCATAAGAGTCTACATTATCTCTTATCCCAGAAAGAATTGAACATGAGAAAAAGACGTTGTGTCGAGTTATTTAAAGACTTCAACTATGAGATTCTATATCATCCAGGAAGGGTTAATGTAGTAGCCGATGCCTTGAGTAGGCGATGAGCTTTTATAGCTACAATGATGGTTCAAGAATGGAAGTTATTTGAAAAAAAAAAATTGAATGCTCTATCTATTTCAGCCCCAGAGGATAGTACAGTGATGAGTTGTGCTTACATGAGAATACAACCCGAGTTATTTGATTTACTCAAGAACAAGTAATCAGAAGATGAAAAGTTGGCACAGATTTTAGCAGATATTGAGAAATTTTCTCTTTTGGGATATACTCTACGAAGTGATGGTATACTCTTATTTCAAGGACGTATTTGTATACCCGATGATGGGAATCTTAAAAAAGAGATTTTGAATGAAGCACACAAGAGTTGTTACACTATTCATCCAGGTGTTGCGAAGATATACCACGACCTAAAGCGGCAGTATTGGTGGAGTGGTATGAAGAAAGATGTAGCCAATTATGTTTCACAGTGTTCAGTATGCCAACAAGTTAAAGCGGAACATTAGAAACCTGTAGGTTTATTAGTTCCATTACCTATTCTAGAGTGGAAGTGGGATAATTTGCTATGGATTTTATGATGAGTTACCCAGGATGACTAGAGGCTACGATGCTATATGGGTGATTGTTGATCGTTTGACTAAATCAGCTCATTTTCTGCCTATCAAGAAGACTTATCCATTGATTAGATTTGCAAGAATTTATATTGAGGAGATCGTGAAGTGACACGGTGTTTCATCCAGCATTGTATCGATCAAGATCCTCATTTTAATTCTCATTTTTGGGGAGCTTTGCATGAGGCATTGGGATCTCAGTTGAAGTTTATACAGTATTTCATCCGCAGACAAATAGCCAGTCAGAGAGGACTATTAGGACTTTTGAAGACATGTTGAAAACTTATGTTCTAGACTTTCAAGGTAGTTGGGATAAGTATCTACCTTTGGTAAAATTTGCCTATAATAATAGTTTCTACTCAAGTATTGGAATGTCACCCTAAGAGGCTTTGTATGGGCGACCATGTCGATCGCCAATATGTTGGGAAGAGATTGGTGATAGGGCTTTATTATGTCCTGAAATTATTGAGCAGGCATCAGAAAAGATTCGAGTTATCAAAGCTATAATGAAAATAGCCCAAGACAGACAGAAGAGCTATGCAGATAAGTGACATCAAGACCTCAAGTTTAAGGTAGGTGACCATGCTTGGTTAAGGGTCATGCCTATTAAAGGAGTTTGCAGATTTGGCGTAACAAGGAAGCTTAGTCCTCGTTACATTGGTCCGTTTGAGATTTTGAGACTGATAGGGACTTTGGCATATGAGTTAGCTTTGCCACCTCAGTTGTCCCATGTTCATAACATGTTTCATGTTTCGATGTTGAGGAAGTATGTGCCAGATCCTCAGCTTGTAATTGATTTTCAGAATCTTGAAATTAGAGAAGATGTGTCTTATGAAGAGATGCTTATCAGTATTCTAGAGTGAAAAGAAAAGATTTTGAGGAATCGATCAATTCCTCTCGTGAAAAGTGCAATGGCAGCGACACTTGTCGGAAGAGGCGATGTGAGAATTAGAAGAAGAGATGAGGCGTCTTTACCCCTTGTTGTTGAGTAACCAGGTATGAATTTGGAGGACCAAATTCTTTTAAGGAGGGGAGAAATTGTAACGACCCATTAGAGGGCCCAGTATTTATTCAAGAATGATTTAATTAATTGTTGAACTATCTGATTAAGCGATTTTGTCAATTAATTATTTAATGTGGCAATTTAGAGATTTTGAAGGAAAAGAATAGCATTTATTTCTTTTTAATTTTGGAGTTACAGAATTTGCCAAGGTGGCAAACTAATGATTTTTAATTGAGATAATAGTATTTAAATAGCATTTAAATGGCATTTATTTTGTGAATTAAATGCAAGGACATGAAGGTAATTTTGGAGTTTTATTATTATTTGAGAGTTTTGATAATAATTTTTATATTATTATTAATTAAGTGGGACTATGTATTTAAAGAAGAATGAGAATCCATGTATGAGATGGATTTGGATTAAGAGTCTCCTAGTCCCAATAGGAGAAGGTTTTGAGAGTCTCCAAGTTCAATTGGGAGAGGGATTCCAAGTTATAAAAGGAAAGAGATCTAGGACTTTATGTCTATATATAGGGCCCATTAGCTTAGCTTTTCTTCATGCCATGTGAAGAACCAAGAGGCCAAGAGATAGAAGAGGCTTGTTAGAGTCTTCAGGATCGCTCTAGGGTTCGATCAGAGAGTTCTATCAGGCAAGTATTACTCCTGTAATCCCTTCCATTACAGGTTTATATCAGTTTTTCAGATTATTCCAGTTCTTCATTGAGTTCTTAGATTTTATATCAGTAAGCAGAGACATATATATATATATGCGTATAACAGTGAAGTTATGAGCAAGTTTCATTAATCCTTATCCATTTTGGATTGCAAGTTCCATTAATCCTTATCCATTTTGGATTGCAAGTTCCAGTAATCCTAATCCATTTTGGATTGCAAGTTCTATTAATCCTCATCCATTTTGGATTGCAAGTTCCAGTAATCCTTATCCATTTTGGATTGCAAGTTGCAGTAATCCTAATCCATTTTGGATTGCAAGTTCTATTAATCCTCATCCATTTTGGATTGCAAGTTCCAGTAATCCTTATCCATTTTGGATTGCAAGTTCCAATAATCCTTATCCATTTTGGATTGCAAGTTCTATAAATCCTTATCCTTTTTGGATTGCAAGTTCTATTAATCCTCATCCATTTTGGATTGCAAGTTCCAGTAATCCTTATCCATTTTGGATTGCAAGTTCTATTAATCCTCATCCATTTTGGATTGCAAGTTCCAGTAATCCTTATCCATTTTGGATTGCAAGTTCTATTAATCCTTATCCATTTTGGATTGTAAGTTCTATTACTCTAAGTTCTAATATCCGGATACCTTGTATCGTATCCGGATGTATCTAAAGTTCTTCAAGTATGATATCCGAATGGTTTGTTTATACATTCGAAAAGGTCAAGATAATATCCAGATGTCTCGCCTGATATCCGGATGCCTCCCTCAAAAGTTGAATTTTTCATTCGAATAGTCCCCAGTTATATCTGAATGCATCAGTGAGATATCCGGAGGACCAAAATCATATCCGGATGTCCTAGTTCATATCCGAATACTTCCCAGCATATCCGAATAACTTCTTCTTTGAATGTCAGTGTATCTAGATGAGCCTTCTTCATATTCGGATGTCTTTCATCATATCCAGATATCCTTCCTAATATCTGGATGACTTTTTCAGAAATCCAATTTAGCTTTCAGTGAGTCCTAATTCAAGTTTAATTCAATCAATGTATTCAATACCTTCCAACATTGAATTCATAAGCCAGAACATGACAAGTTAATCATACCCATACCATAAATCATAATTCATAGAATCTTTGTATTCCAATATATAGATGAAGATCATATTAAGTTCAGCATTATTTTATTATAACATGATCAGCATTATTTTGTGAGATTATGTGCATACATTTTGGTATGAGCATTGAGCATGACTTTATATGGAGCACTACATATCGTGTGCCAGCATTTATGTGAGCATTGCATTGCATTATGCGCGCTAGGCGGCTTGTCCGCGGGGATCCCATCAGTTTCAGTTTCAGCTCAGTTTATGAGTTGCTCGCCTGGTGGCAACCAGGGGGCTAGGGGCTTTGCCCACAGTATGTGCTTACAGTTTTTATGTATGCAGGTTTCAGATCAGACAGGTATGTATTATCAGATTATGTGGGCCTATGAGCCAAAGTTGCATACCTGCATTTAGTTTACAGTTTATGTGCATTACATTTTTATGAATGCAATCAGACAGTGATTATACAGTACAAGTTTAGTCAGTTATTTATCAGTATCGATATTCTTCGATTCAGCTTCAGTATTCTTTCCAGCTTATTACTTGCTGAGCTTTTGTAGCTCACCTTGTACTCTTCACCCCTCCAGGTTCTAGCAGGGGAGTATCAGATGTGGGGCCTAGCAGCAGTGTTCAGTAGTGTGTGTACGTGGAGCCGCTCAAGATTAAAGATGTCTGGGAGTTTATTAGTTTATAGTGTTTGTCAGTTTAGATCTATTTTATATTTCAATTGAGGGATTGTCCCTTACTCAGAGTTTATGGTTTTTAGTCTGTATTGACTCAGAGTTTTTATTCTAGTTGATTAAGATGTTCAGTCATGGTATCAGATTTCAGTTTATCAGCTAGTTTATTTTATTTTATTTTTTTCCGTAGCACCTCTTCTCGGGCAGATCTAGGAGAAGGGGTGTTACACAACCCATGGAAGACATTATTTGGAGAAGGCCCAAGCATTTTTTTTTAATCCTAATGAAGATAAGAAACCCAATTGTAGAAATTTATTTATTTTTATTTTTTTAAATATTTATTTTATGAGTGCTTTATTAGGTGTGTTTTTTTAGCTAAAATCCATTTAACTTTAGATGTGTATTTTAACTAAAATCCATTTAACTTTAGGTGTGTATTATAGCTAAAATTCATTTAACTTTAAATGTGTTAGTGCCCATTAGATATAATTATGTCTAGTTGAATAATTGAAATTGTGTGGTCTGTATTGTATCTTGTGGGCTATAAATAGCTCACTTAGTTGCACTTGCAAAGTGATTATTATTCTTGAATCAAAACTTAGTTGTTTTCTTAAATTTTCTCTTTGAGAATTGCTCTTATTCTCTCTTCTTTTCTATATTGTTTTCTCTTGTGATTTTACTTACTTTCTTTCTTTTCTTGAATTCTTATGTCATTCATTGTTACTTTATTATCCACCGACTAAATGGCCGGTTAATTTCTGCCTTTAAATTTTTACAATTTTAATTCTTGTCTTTTTATTATCAACCGCCTAAATGGCCGGTTAATTTCTGCTATTTTAATTCCTGTCATTTAAATTATGTTATTTAAATTACGTCATTTAAATTCCTGTTAATTAACTTTCAAATGGAGATGAATAGCTAAATCCAATCTTGGGATAAGGCAAGGACAGTGTCCAAAGCCAATGATTCCCAAAAAACCCTAGACTTTAAATGAGTGACATTAATTTAAATTTCAGTATGAGTGTGTATTAATTATTGAAAAATCATTAGGTTTGGATTGGAGCGTAAGCTTAACTTAGAGCTTTCATGCCACGCATGGGAGTTACTAGAACTGGAAACGCTATCATACCCAAACTCGGATGATTAATTTAATTATTTTGTGTATTAATTGCAATTGAATTTATGATAGTTGCTTAAATTAGAATCCCGCATATCATGTATGGGGATTGCTTAAACTAGAACTATCATCATCTCTAATTGCATTTAATAACAAACCCTCATATCTGAAATTAAATTAATGTTGTTAATCTTTTTTGCTAAAATTTGGGAATCAACGGGTTGGTGCTGAAATTGTCTTAACTCAAGTGCTATCCAATTTCATATTCACACATTTAGCGTTTATTTCAACTTCTGCCTTGTTTTATTTCCTAGTATCTGTTACCTAAAAATCCATAAAAAAATCTTGCTGCCAATTCGTCCAAATGTGTGTGCGTGTGTGTGACATTCTTTTTCTTTTGCCATAAATAAATCTCTTAGTGGACGACCTGAACTCATCCAGAAAATATAAATTTAAATTTGGACTATAACTGCACTCGTACACTGATGAGTATAAACCTCTCATCAAAATAAAAATATATATATATAAAAGTTTTACTATGTTTTTTTATTGTGTTTTAATTGTATGGCGAGAGTGCAGCCACTAACCACCCTTGGGGTTCCACTAAATCAAAATCACCAAGGTTTCCACATTAGCTTACCAAGATTTTTTCCTTAGCTTACCTTGGAAACTAGATTCACTTAGATTTTAACGGATTTAGGAAACTTATACAATCTTTAATAATAATTTAAATATTTACAAATAATTTTTCCACACTTGGACATAAATAAGCAATTAAGAACAAATTATACAAGGCAATAATATTTAAATAAATAGATAAATTTGTAACCTCAAATGGAGAAGTTCAGATTTGTCATAGAAGACTTGAAGAAATTTTCTCCTCTTGCCTTGTGGCTCTTCGGTGGATGTGCAATAATGCTTCAAGAGTCTCGGATTGCTTGGATGTTTTTCTTGAGAGCGTTTGAGAGCTTTCGAGTGTTTTGGATATGCAATGAAAGTTCTTGGATACTCAAAAAATGAGTTTGTGGGGGTATTTATAAAAATTTTAACCTCTAAAGAAAGGGTTAATATGAAGTTTGAAATTCAAAAAATGTTTAGGTTTTCTCAAATAATAAGAAAACATATATCACATTAAGTTCAAAATAAATTTACTTTTTGCATGAGAAAGAGAAAACATGTCTAAAAATAATTCTCCTTTAATTCAAAATTTGAAAATTCAAATATAAGCTTTTGAAACATAAATGATTAAAACAAAAAAATATGTCTAAAAGCAATCTTCTTTAATTCAAAATAAATTTATTTTTTGTATGAGTAAGAGAAAAAATGTCTAAAAATAATTATCCTTTAATTCAAAATTTGAAAATTCAAATATAACCTTTTGAGATATAAATGATTAAAATAAGAAAACATGTCTAAAAATAATTCTCTTTTAATACAAAATAAATTTACTTTTTGCATGAGTAAGAAAAAAATATTTATATCATAAAAATATTCTTGTTAATCATCAAAACTTAATTAATATGAGCAAATTGGCTCAACATTCTCTCATTTTTTGATGATGACAAAAAACATGATTTATGCAGTGATTAATGGTGATAAAATATTTTTGAATTCTCCCTTAATTTTATACTATAAGCTCCCCTTTTCAAAAATACTAATAGCATAAAAATATGTTGAATATAGGTTAATAGATAAAATAATTTTTAAGAGTTTTAAAAACCAAACCTGATTCCCAAATCTAATTGCCTTGATTGCACATGTTTGATGTCATATCTCTCAGATATACTATTTCCTCACATACACGAAAAAATATCATAATACATTTTTCTCCCTATACAAAAATAATATACAATTCACACTCTCATACATATAATCTCTCATCTCATAACATCTTATTCTTCTCCCTCTTTTTGTCATAATCAAAAAGAAATTGTTAACGAAGAAAATAAAGATTTAAACAATACAGTCCATCAGAGAAATTTATCAAGAATAATCCACATAAATAATATGATGGATGATAAACAGAAAGTACTGACAATATAGATGTAACGTTAAGTATTAAAAACAGTACAACATATCCATCATGAAATTTCGCGCTAACCATTTCAATCATAGATCTAAGATTACACAACATAGAATATATCTACAAAGAAAACAATCATAGAATAGTCAAGGGGTACAGTAGTATCACAGAATCTACAAAGCAGTAATCTAAGTCAGTTATGTTGATAGTTTTGGATTTCGCTGATGCTTAGTGTTGATGATGGTTGTCGAACACGACGGATCCAAGTTCATCGACATCACCTAGGAATGGCCACTAGCTGTTGCTAGTTTCGAATGGGTAAGGTTGCGAACTAGCCTATTGAAAATAAGGAAACAACACATTTTCTTCTTGGATAACTAAGTTTTCAAAATTTCAAATAGGGTTTGGATCATCTGCGAGGAAAGATCCATTGTCATAATATGGGTTTGAATTGGTTTCTGTGTGAAACCAATTTTGAACATTGAGAGGGTTTGCATAAGAGTTTGCAAATAGTAATTGCTCTAATAAAGCTAGATGAAATTGAAGATCGATGACTTGTTGTTAGAGAAAAAAATGTAGGATACACAGTCATAAATAGGATCTTGAAGCCTAGCTTGAGTTTCATACAAGAGTGTAGCGACAACCCCATAACAGTCACTAACTAGAAGCTGAGCCAAGAGTTTTGAGGCATTACTGACACCAAAAACCTTATGGATAGTTGCAAAATTAGTAGGTCCTTCTTCATGGTAGAAGAAATGGGCAAATACGCATGATTGGATGCATTTTCTTCTTAATACTTTGTAGGCACTGCAAAGAGAACCGGGTCTTGACATGATCTTTAACTTTTTTATTCTTTATTTATTTATTTTATTATTATTATTATTATTATTATTATTATTATTATTATTATTATTATTATTATTAATATTATTATTATTATTATTAGTTTTTTAAAACAATGACTTGTCACTGTTTTTAAGGTTTTGATTAACATATGCGAGAGGGCGAGGGCGAGGGCGAGGATGACTGCAACACTCACTCAACAATTAGTATGCTATTTATTGAAAATAAGAGTGAGGTGCTTATACTCGTCAGTGTACGAGTGAACATGTAGTACAAATTTAATTTATGGATGAGTCCAGGTCGATTCACTGGGAGATTGTCATTGGAAGTAAATAATTATACCAGAATTTTCGAATTTGAAAAGTAGCGTGTTTGATTAAGCTAAGGGTTATAAAATGAAGTAAACTGTAACTAAGTGTAAAGACCCTTGAGTCAAAGCAATTTCAATACCAATCCCATGACTTTCCAATAGCTAGATAACTGAAACACAAATTTGGACAAATTTTAAGGTTCTGCTATTAAAATGTATTCCAAGATGATGATAGCTATAGATTTAGTAATTTCCATACATGATATGAGAAATTTTAAGTTAAATAACTACCATAAATTAAGATACATTCAATATGCAGAATGAATAGCAAATAATTCATTTGAATATGGGAATAATGGCATCTCCAATTCTAGTAACCTCCATACATGATATAGAGACTCTAAACTAGGCTCATGCCTATAATTTAGATCCAAAAATTCAATGCACACACAACACTTAAGTTAACCAGATTTCTACTCATGTATATGGGGTTCGGTTATTCTAGGCAGTCTGTGGCACTGGACTGCTTAGCCACAAGTCTCTATTATTATATGCAAGAGATTACAAAGTAGGAAAGAAACATAAAATTACAAAATGTAAACTTTTAGTGTGTAATTTGCAGTGGTTAAAGTGCCAAGAACTTAACTTTGAAAATCAAAAGGTGCAAATGAACTTACATAACTGAAAGTGCTTGAGATAGAGTTTTTTTTTTTTTTTTTTTAAAGAAAGACAAGATGAATCTGTTTAATCGAAAATGGAAGAAAAAAACATTGCAAGAAAATAAAGAAAATAAAACAACCAGAAAAATTGACAGTAGTTGAGTCTCTACTTCAAGATAACTGGTAAGGAGACTTTGATGATAGCCACGATATGGAAAAACCCTCAGAAAATATCTCATCTCTATCCCTTTTGCAAAGAGAATTAGGCCTTTTATATTTTTTTTTTCTGTTAATGGAACTCTCAATTTTTCAAATCTCCTGACAATTCTTCATCACTCCTCATCATTCTGCTGCCCATACTCCCCAAAGGCCTTTCCACTCATGCTCCATTTTCAGATGGAAAGCGGATCTACACTCAATTTGTCCCCATCGTGCGAAGGCGAGCTCTGTGCAATTATTTTCATCTATCCAGATATGTAGTGTAATATCTGGATATGTTGTGCGATATCTGGATATTACTCTTTTGCTATTCTCTCTGATATCCGGATACGCTGTGAGGTATCCAAATGTGTTGCGTGAGTCTTGTATCTTGTATCTTGTATCCGGATGCTTCAGTGACGCATCCCGATGAGGTTTCATTAATATCTGAATATGTTGTATGATATTTAGATGTATCTTCTTTGGATTTTTTCTCTTTTATCTGGATGAGTTGAGGGACATCCAGATATGTTTCTTTTCATATCAGGATATGCTGTGGGGTATTCGGATATCTCTCTTGGCAGCTTTTTCATTTGTATCCGGATGTGCTGAGTAACATCCGAATGCAACATCTTCGTATTCGGATGGCCTTGGATAGTCATCCAGATGTGTCTTCATGCATTCGGATGCGTCATCTTCATATCCGGATAGCCTTGGATGCTCATCTAGATGTGCTGAGTAACATTCGGATGTTCTTTCTCCAGACACTCATATATGGTTTGATCACTTTTCGCCACTTACATGCACAATTTTGATAAGTCCTTGCAAAATAAATAAATATGTCAAATTATCTCATTTATTTGATAGGAAGTTGGTGAGAATATGATAATATTTTGACATATTTAACCACTAATCGTACCCCCAACTTGAATATTGCTAGACCCTTAGCAATTTAAATTCTTCTGGGCTATGCTTAACTACAAACTCAACATTGGTTATGAAATTTTTTTTTACTGTGGAGCACAAAGGTAATATGATGCGTAATTTTACCCATACAACGAAACTTACTCATTAGGCAGTCGCTAGTCAGCATGTAATCTAAAAGTTTCTGTTAACTCAATCATCTTTTGATTTTTATGCCACTATGACAAATGAGCAATTGTGGGACACTCACTGCATGCAAAACATTAATTCCACAACTTATACATTTCTGTTTTTAAATAAGAATTGGAGACAATCATCCATGAGCTCATAACTTATTTATCATATAAAAAAAAATGTAACACAAAAATGAGCACAAAATTCTTGTTGTAAGAAACAAAAATGTATTGAAGTTGTAAACAAGTCTGAATTAATCCATTACAAAATATGATTAAATGGTCCAGAAGAATTATCAGCACAGAATCATGAGGTACTGGGTGGCCACTGGAGCTAGAAAAATGAGAGAGAAAACGGCTGGTTCTTGCAAAGGAATGACATGAAGTTGTCGGTTTACTCATTGACCCAATTGTTAACCAAGTCACGTAGTCTCTTTTGTTCTTCTTTGACTTTTTTGAATTAATTCTTCTTGCATAGCCTTAATCCAAAACTCATCTTCTAATGCTTGATTTATGGAAGTTGGCTCAATTTTAGATATGAAGGCTACATTGTTGCAATATTGATGCAAGGATGCTCTAGATCTTACACATTGACTTGGTTCTTCAATTATTTGATCTATTGGATGATGTTGCACAAATTTATAATTCTTGAGAAGCATACCTAAATTATCCTCGTCTTAGAGAGACAATTTTATCATCTTACTCTCTTTGAATTCTCTTAACTTTCTTTCTAAAGATTTGAAAATTTTCATCATTTGAAAACAAAAGCACAACCTAGTAATCCTAGAGAAATTATCTACTACAACATATACATAATATTTTCCACCAAAACTTCTAGTTTGTGGAGGTCCAAATAAATCTAAGTGTAAGAGTTGTAGAGGCTTATTGGTTGATATTTCATTCTTAGGAAGCCTAACAATTAGATCAAAATTTCCTTGATTAGGTTTGGGTTTGCATAACCTAATATATATTTTATGCCACAAAAAGAATATTGTCATTCTTTAATTATCTCAAGAAGGTGACATACCTTCTTTCTTTGGGAGTGAGATCTATAGATCTCTCCCAATAGTCATGTTCGATGAGTATCCACTATCCATAAACAATTTGTTTCCTATTGTGGTCCTCATGCACATCTACATATTTGATAAGATTACGTTTTAGGTTTGGGTACCCATCTATAAATGGGTCCCTTGAATCTTTCTTCATTAGGATCAAATGATTTAACTATTCTTGATGTATGTGGACGAGGAGCAACATTTAAAATTGTATGATCTAAATCATTCATCATTTGTATTACCCTTTTGGGTATCCACATTTGCACTATATTACTTCTCTTAGGTTGAGGTCTCCATCTAGGTTGATTCCATTCTCTTTTAGGTGCTTTGTACCTTTGTTTGGGTTTTGAATTTTTCTTTAAAATTAGTGTGGCTAAACTTTTCTCTATGGCTTTCTTTTCTACTAATAATTTATCATTTTGAGTTTTTAATAATTTATTTTCTTCCTCAAGGTTAATTAATTGATTTTCTAATTTATCTTCATTTTCTTTCTTGAGTTCTTGTGATTTTTCTTTTAAATTCTTTATTTCACTATATAGTTTTTCATTTTCTTCTTTATGATTCTTCTTGATTGTTTTTACTTCTTTCTTAATAGATATATATTTTATATATAATTCTTCGTATCTTTTTTGTAATTATTCTAACTCTAAGTTTTCTTCCTCTTCTTCATCTTCTTCCATAGCCATAAAGCATACATATGCCTTTTCCTTGTTGGATTGGAATGTCTCACTTGAATCATCCATATCCCATGCAGGAATGACATTTCTCTTTGATTTCTTGGCTCTTTTTTCTTCCCTCTTCTTTTTCTTTTTCTCCTCACCTTTGAATGCTAATGTTTTCTTTTCATTATACTCTTTAGTATTTTCATTCATTTTCCTTAGCATTCTAAAAATATTTGAGGCTTTTTCGAATCATCCATTCAAATTACTAATTGTTTCACTAAGCCATAACTTACATCTTTGATATTGAGACATAAGAAAACTCGTTTTAGAATTATTGATTCCTTTATGAATTCCCTCTATAATTCATGAGATGTGACGCATAAAGACAATTTTTCACACTCACTAGGCATTAAAGAACTAAGAATTAAATACCTTACCCTATGGTCCATTTCTATTTTTCTTAGGTCTTCCTTTGATCATTATTCCTCATATTGAGAGGATAGATGAAATTCATCCCTAACAAGTCTCCATAAAAGATAGCTTATGGAAATGATTTAGGATTCCATCATAATCTTCTAAAAAGTATAATCATTTCTAATGAGCATTGGAGAACTAGAAAGGATTAAGATATCACCTAGGGATTGGCTAAAATAAGAGGCCATTATAAGATCTTATCCTAAAATTTGATATTTGAAACACAAATATTTTAGGACCTGTTCTGATACCAATTGTTGGTCCCCTAGGGTATAACCACTCAAGAAGGAGGTGAATTGAGTAACTAAAATTTTTTTCAATTTTAATAAATATTATTGATTAAAGATTTTATTGGAAAATATATTTGATAAATATAATAAAGTATGTTTAAGATTAATAATAAATGTAGGCCACAACATATAAGAAAAATAAACAATATGAAACGCAACATAATTTATAATGGTTCATTGTTTTCACACACACCTAATCCACTCTTCCAAGGCCTTAACTACCATTGGGGTTCCACTAAATCAAAATCACCAAGGTTTCCACACTAGCTCACATTGGAAACTAGATACACACCTAGATTACAATGGATTCTAGACAACCACTACACCAAGATTTTCTCCCTATCTTACCTTTGAAATTAGATTCACCTAGATTTTAACGGATCTTGGAAACCTATACAATCCTCAATAATTTAAATATTTACAAATAATTTGTTCACATTTGGACACAAATAAGCAATTAAGAACAAATTATACAAGATAATAATATTTAAATAAATAAATAAATTTGTAACCCCAAATAGAGAAGTTCATATTTGTCATAGAAGAAGACTTGAAGAACTTTTCTCCTCTTGCCTTGTGACTCGTCGGTGGATGTGAAATAATGCTTCGAGAGCCTCAGATTGCTTGGATGTTTTTCTTGAGAGCGTTTGAGAGCTTTCAAGTGTTTTGGATATGCAATGGAAGTACTTGGATACTCAAAAAATGAGTTTGGGGGTATTTATAAGTATTTTAGCCTCTAAAGAAAGGGTTAATATGAAGTTTGAAATTCAAAAAAAGTTTAAACTTTCTTAAACAATAAGAAAACATGTCTCACCTTTAATTCAAAATAAATTTACTTTTTGCATGAGAAATAGAAAACATGTCTAAAAACATGTCTAAAAACAATTCTCCTTTAATTCAAAATTTGAAAATTCAAATATAAGCTTTTGAGACATAAATAATTAAAACAAAAAAACATGTCTAAAAGCAATATTCTTTAATTCAAAATAAATTTACTTTTTGTATGAGTAAGAGACAACATATCTAAAAATAATTATCATTTAATTCAAAATTTAAAAATTCAAATATAAGCTTTTGATACATAAATGATTAAAACAAGAAAACATGTTTAAAAGTAATTCTCTTTTAATTCAAAATAAATTTACTTTTTGTATGAGTAAGAAAAAAATATTTATATAATAAAAATATTTTTGTTAATCACCAAAACTTAATTAATATGAGCAAGTCAGCCCAAACACCTTCTATCACTCCTGGATCTACCGCAGCATTCGTCTTGGTTAAGCGGAACACTCTTCCAGTAGCTACTAGTGCACCTCCCTCTGTTAGCCTTACTAGTCTTCTTCCACATCGCAGGCATTGAGAAGAAATGTGCCCCGGTGTATTACAGGTGAAGCATACCACTGGTTTCCTTTGAGTTCCAATGGCTGACGAAGTTTGTTTGTCAATAGATGGCTCTTTCAATTTTGGGCAATTTCTGATAAAGTGCCCAATCTCGCAACAATGGTGGCATCCCTTTCCTACTATGGCGGTCTTACAGGGAACATTCTGGTCATGATGTTTATGGTAGTACAAGCATGGTTTCTACTCCTTTTTAAATTTACCCTTTCTTGAATGGGAAAAATGAAATCCTTGCTTCATCGTTGTCCTATTTTGACCATTATCTGATGTTTCCTTCTCACGGGTGATTTCCTTGTAATTCATCAATTTTTTCTCAATACTAACCACTTTAGAAACCGCCTCCCAAAAAGTATTAGTATCCACATAGCTCATCCCTCTACGCAACTCAAGGCGTAATCATTGAATGAATCGCTCCATCTTGTCTACTTTAGTCAGCATATAAGTCGGAATATACTTCAACAATTTCACAAACTCATCCTCGTATTGAGATACCATTAAATGGGAAGATTGCCTCAACTCCATAAAGTTTTGCTTTTCTGGAGCTGTCAGTCATGCAGATAATACTTTTTATTGAAGGCTTCCTTGAATTCCTTCTAGTTAATTGGAAATGATTGCTCCTCGGGCCCCGCCAACTAAGCATTCTGCTCTTTCAACATCTTGGTAGTTGATCTCCACCAAAGTCTAACCTGTTCAGTCAACATAAAAGTGGCACATCTCACCTGCTGACTCTCAGGATAGTCCATATACTCCAATAGTTGGTGGATACCCTCTAGCCAGAATTTTGCCACAATCGAGTCAGCCTCAAGTTGTCCCTTTAATGTTGGGGGTCCCAGATCCATGAAAGCCTTAAGCTAACTGGCTACCTTAGTATCCCCTCGTCGCTCACAAGGTGTTTCTTCACTCACCTGGCGGCCTTGTACCTCCAGAGAGTGTCTTGATGTTTCTGTCGTGTACCTCTCATTAACATTTCTAGCACTAGAAGCACTTGGTGTATGGGCATTTCTTCAAGTAACTGGTACCATCTACACAACATTTATTACCCTTTTCAAACTCATATCACAAAATTTATCATAACAAACATTTATTAACTACTCAAGTTAAAGCAAGATGAAGAAAATTCACATTCTATTTCACATAATTATTTAAGTAACAGTTTACTATCACACCATTAGCTAGAGTCGTATGTACATTACTGGTGGTACCCCCTACTGACCTAGTACCACCTATCTTTCCTAAACTGGTTTAATATTTTCTAGCTAATTGATGCTCCTTTCATCCCCCTTAACACTGGACGTAGCCTCATTTGCTAAATATGTAAGATCCCCATTATCCCTAATACTCAAGTTAGATTCAACTGGCTCCCCTCCTAGGTTACCTGACCCCCATACTGTTGCCTTGGGTGAGAGTTCTTTAGGAAAATTTCCAATTCCTGTAGGATCATTATGTGACTTTTAGTATGGCTCCTAGAACTTGGCTTGTTGTTCTATTGACCGAATAAAATTTCCACAGTGAAACCGGAGATTCATATCCTCCATCATCCTTTCAACCAGTTGTCTCCAAAAATCATTCATATATTTTATGGCAAAAAAGACTTGTTTTTCTCAAAGGCACCACATATGTTAAGTTATAGTTGTCTAGAATACCTAGTTCACCCAACACAGATAACTTATCACACCTTCATCCACATGCTGCTTTCCCCCCCATAGAATGGGTCAGCTCTCACTCCCAGGCTTACCAGAGCAAGTCCAGTGGTGCACCCGTACCTAGGTTCAATATTATTATACTAGGATTTGACCCATTAGGATTCATTTGGTGTGTGAATCTGTATGCAACGTTGAGAGTCAAGTCAGTAACCAAAAATATTTATAGATATACATATTTCCCCCAATTTGATTTCCAAGGCTAAAATTTTGGAACCACAAGTCCCATTGCTTGCTTATTTCAGAAAACAATTTTCTTAAGCAAGCCCTCATCACAACACATGTCTATCCTAGGGAATATATTATTTATGGTTATGACCTACTCCAACCCAAGCAATTCATAGTTCCATCATTGCCCCTCCCCCTTTTTTATATACTCCTAGACCCCTAGGTCTACTCGGCATACTATACTATGCTCGTCGCTCTTTGGTACCTACTACCTAATCTTTAACCAGGCTCTACCATCCACAACCTCATCTTCAACATTACCCAAGCTCTGATACCAACTGTGGCACCCCTGGTCCCACATCTGGGGTGCCACCGTAACCCACAGTGACAACCATGGTCATTGGACAAATTTGAAGGTCGGTTATACTCTACAGGTTAGGGCGCCTTGGGTGGGATCCAGGTTTTACCGCCTTCGCTCATTCAAAAACTCGGGCCCCATAAACAACATAGGTAGTGGAGGGCACCCGCGTCTTGGCTAAGCTATATGTTTTACAAGGCTTTGCGATGGAAGCTCAATTTTCTGCAATTAAATTATTTCTCTAACGAAATACTATAAGTTTAATGTATCGTCTAACTCACACAAATACATTACAAATCAGGAATATAAAATACTCATTAGTCTGTATTACAACAAAGACCACAGCTGGTTAACCACGTTCATTGGTAAATTGTCCATTATCACTGCTTTCCCTCTACTAGGGCCTGAATCATCTGTGGTTATTTAGAAAGCGTGAATCCGAGGGCTCAGTAAAGGCAATATATAAACATAGCAAATTGTAAATCATGACAAACATAGATAAATATGAAATGAATCATACATGTAGGCCCGTTCACCTCACCCATCTTGGACTCTTGGTCACCTCTTATGATTTTTTATGGACCCTAACATGAGCTATGTTTCGTCCCTAAAATCCATAGCCTCATGCCTAGACACTCCCCTGTTATCATATGTAAGTCATAACAATATAATTTGCACATAAAACATATAAAACCCTTAAAGATTTTTGTTATCTGATGTTGAGATAGCCCCTTGGGAAAGATTTCTCTACAGTGTTAAAATCGTTGATATTATTCTTCAAGATTTCTCTAACAAAAATTAAACATAATTAAATGGAAGGAAATATTATTAAAATGAACATCTATCAGACTTTAAATATTTTGCTCTTATCTCAAAGCTTCGGTTCTTTATTGAACTCACACAGCCTTTTCCAATCTTTCCTTATAACTTATTTCTACTTATACAAATAAATTTTCAAAACCCCTAATTACAACCTATTCCTTAATTTACAGAAATCCTAACTTGAGCCTATTCCCTTAATTCAAGGAATTCAACCCATCTCACTACAAAAAAAATTGATTTTTTGCGACAGTTTTGAAAATTGTCGCAAAACATGGTATTTTGTAGTAGTTTTCTCAACATTTTACGGCGGTTTTTCAAAATCGTCGTAAAATTCATTAAATCATTTAATTTTGCGACGATTTTCAAAGAACCGCTACTAAATTAAGAAAATAATTAAATAATTAAAAAATTAAATTAAATTTCGCGACGATTTTTGAGAAACAGCTACTAAATTAAAAAATAATTAAATAATTTAAAATTAAAATTAAATTAACATTTGCCTCAAAAATAATTAAAAAAATAAAAATTCCTTAAAAGAATAATTAAAAATTAAATTAATAAAAAATATAAAATCTTAAAAAAATTAAAATTTAATTTAAATTAATCTCAAAATTCATTAAAAATTAATTTAAAAAATATATAAAATCTTCTTTTTATTTTTTAATCAATTAATTTGTTTAATTTAACTCAATTAATTTATTTTTTATTTATTCCTTTATTCTTTTAAAAAATAATCAATTAATTAATGTTTTTTAATTTATATTAAAAAACATATAATATAATTCTATAAAATAATGGTTGGGTTAGTATATAATTTATATGTGCGCATATATTACAAAAGGGCTTCGCAGATCAGACGGTTTGCGCGTGCACACGCATAGGGGAGGTCTCAAGTTCAAAAATTGGGGAGGGGAAGGCTGAGAATTAATTTCCAGCATCGCCACGTGACGGGCAGTTGGGTGCGAGTCCTGGCCGCCTTTTAATTTTTATGGCGATTTTGAAATCGTCGACAAAATTAAAAATTCATTTTTTTTGAAATTTTTTGCAACGGTTCTGAAACCGTCGCTAAATGCTTTGTTACAAAAAAAATCGCCGCTAAAAGTCATTTTTTTTGTAGTGTCTATAATCAATATATTAATAAAAGAAATAAAGTATGGCTTGTTGCCAGAGGCATAACGTGCGTAAATCCCTCCAATTGCAATTGAAAAGAAAAGCAAGGAGGGAGATTAAAATTGGAAGACTTATATAAATATAATATATATAAAAGCAATTGATGTAGCTTTTTAGCATAACACATTTCCCCAATTCCTGAAACTTATCTATTATGGAGATTACTTTAAAAAGAAATTAATTAAAAATTACAACAAGTGGCAACAGCAATAACATGACACACAGTTGGCGCCTCTTCTGACGTCTTAAATTTGCACTTGCCACATAACTTATTATTTTAATTCCCATTTTACACCAATTTTTTAATTTGCAGATTCTATGCATTCCTTAATCCTTGCAACCTTCTTTTACAAAATATTCCTTATGTACAAGTAACAACTAGGCTACAAGACTCCCTTGTTAGCATTTTTGCAACCATTGGTTCTTATACTTATAATTACAATAACTCCCAAAATTTCAAACTTATACTTAGATTCTCGAAAAAAATTCCAGAATCTTCCAATCATTTCCCTATTAAAACAATAATAAATTTAATGTCCTCCATGAAATTTTACAAAGTCACAAATTTTTAATCAATCATCTCAAATATAGAAATTAATTATTTTTATTTTTCAAAATATCGGGATGTTACAAAAGGGGAGATCTCATTGAGCATACACAATAACTCAAGTATATCACACTTCTATATGGATGGAACGATGGCACGATGTGTCGTGTATTCCCCTTCACCCTAGTGGGCCACGTTCATGATTGGTTTTGCGAACTTTCGGAAAGGTCCATCTCTTTATACGATCAGCTGCGACACGAGTTCCTCATAACCTTTGCCATAAATATTTGGAGGAAAAAGAATCCCACCTATCTACTTAGCATTCGCGAAGGGCCGAATGAGACATTAATGTGCTATATTGATCATTTTAGGAATGCCACTTTAGAGGTTCACGGACCACAAGCAAGCATAACGGTCGTGGACTTATTCAAGGGACGACCTTCGCCCCAATAAGGAAATCTTTGGCGTTTGATCAGCTCAATTCCATGGCTGACCTCTATTAAAGTTAGTGCCCTAATGCTAGATTTAGATGACGTCTAACATATGTAAATTGGGATTAATGATGTATATTTTGTCAATTTAATAAAATATATTATCATATTTTGTTGTCATATCTTCATTCATACCTCTTCAATGAAGGATCATGAACGAGGAAACATAGCATGCAACGGAAGCGGTTTAAAATCAAAACCGTTCCTCGTATTGATTAGAATCTAGGAGACTTACTTTTACGACGGATTACCGGTCGGAATGGAGCGGTAGGAGCAGGATGAGCGGGAGCTACGGCGCGTGGTGGAGACGACGGCTGTCCTGCGATCCTTCGGCTCCTTCGCATCAGAACTTGGAGGCTCTCTTTGGATCTTCCGAAATATGACTCGAACTCGTGGCCTTCCTTCGGTGAAGAAGAGCAAAAATGACCTTGGATGAAAAAACAACCAAAGAGAGATATATATAGGGAGAAACCTAGGGTTAAAACCCTAGTGGGCCAAACCCTAATGGGCCAAGTCCATTTAATTAATTTTCTAATTGGGTTAGCCCAATTTAATTAATTAAACTAATGAACTATTATTTTATTCTAGCCCAATTAATTATGAACCATCCTGAATAAAATAATTCTCTCTTAATGTAATTCACCCAACAAGCCAAATGTATTAAAAAATACATGAGTTACATCGAGCTACCCCGGGGACCAAAAGACAAATTATTCACGGCTACTAAAATGACCAAAATATCCCTGATACCTAGTAGCTATATTTTGTCATTCTAAGTATTCCAACTATCACCATATGGTAACACTGACCCCACGAATAATTTTGCATACGCCATATCTTTGACCTACTAGTGTAATGACGAAAATACCCCTCTGCGTAACACCCATCATTTAGAAAGGAATAATGTACTAACACCTCTCTAAATGATTTCTTCCATCCTTAGATCACTAGTCCAATAATCCGTGACTACTCGAATGTACTTGCTTATCACTAGGAGCTACCCAGAAGCACACACTCTTAAGTCACGTTCCCAGGGCCTTGGATTATTTGATTATTCTTGGACAATCACAAGGGGGTGAATCACAGAAACTATCTTATATTAGTCTGTCTTAGCTAATTAGAAACCATACTCCCAACTCAAAAGGATATTGATCTTTGATAGACCTCACCTACAATGAATCTAAGAATATAGCTCTAGGTTCACTAGACCACCAACTAATACTCAAGTATTAGAGTACTCGTCCACGTAGTAGCAGTGATAGACTAGCTCCATGATAATTAGTACTTTGTCATTAGCTTCTATCACAGGTCCACTCTACGCATTCCAAATGCGCTTGTACAATTAGAGTAAACGAACTGTTTACTGGCTAAGGCAAGCCATCCTCTATTAGGATCTATTGCACAATGATCTTATCATGATAGAATGCCCAGTTCTATCAAAAGATCAAGAGTAATGTTTTTCTTGCTTATTAAGTACCCATGATTCATGCCTAACTGTGAAGAACGACCCATCACATGAATCACTTACTTAATAGCATGGACACTTTTTCCAACAATTAAATGCAAATAATATATGTGCCATGAACTGAATAAAAGAAACATCATTACCATAAATTAAACAAAACATGTCTTTAGGGCATACATTTCCAACATTCAATGTATATATGAGTAAGTCTCTAGATTTTCTAATAAAAGTCTTATTCTTAAGCTGTTAAGAATAGCAACAAAGATACTTAAGTTTAGGATTTCTTAAATGTATTCCCAAACTCCCAGTCCTTAGATTTCTTAGAAGGGGAATATGATTAATCGATTACGAATTGACACATGGGTTGTTATCTTTGATTAGTATGAGATGCTAATGAAAAAAATGGTGAGTCACATTCCATAATTCATGAGATGAAAATAGTAGACATAAGGGCAGATGTTAGTTAAACATCTGCTGAATGTGACGCAAGTAACAGATCACATGGCTAAAAGGATTAATGATTTACCTTTGATTAGTATGAGATGCTAATGATAAAGAACGGTGAGTCACATTCCAAAATTCATGAGATGAAAATAGTAGACATAAGGGTAGATGTTAGTTTAACATCTGTTGAATGTGACACAAGTAACAGATCACATGGCTAAAAAAATGAATGATCTATTACATGCTTCAATTGTGTTACTGGTCCTTAATCAGCAAGCAACATAATTATCTTATATACTGATGTCAAAGATCTGTCGTTGCACAGAATTTCCTAAATATGAGGTAGGAATGTTCTATTTGTTGCCCTTGTATAGTGACATATGGAGGTAGGTGATTGCTGATGGGATACGTTGACCTCCAATGTGAGGCGAACATCCTATGCAATCAGTTATGTTTTGTGATTGTTTAAACCCCTAGCCAAGGTGCACGTGATTGAAAGTGAGTTTCCAATGTTGAAAAAAGTTTCGAAGTGTCATCTCAATCACACCATTCTATATCTTAGTATACCTATCAAGTTATGTGAGTTTAATTAGTCCATAGCTCTCAGTTGATTGGGATGTTACTTCAATGGAAGGATTATAGTACACGAGAATTGAATGCCCTAATAGGCATACTTGAAGTTATGACTTCATTACTAATATGATCATCATGACATAATGCTATTGTCACTCAGGACCTCTTGGGATACATCAAGGAGATGGAGAGATACTCGTTATAGATCAAATTGTTTGATCGATGTCAAATTTGTTGGCGTGTGATGATTGCTATTTAGTAGTGAGCTCAAAAGGTCACAAGCAAATCCGAGTGTGGCGTTGGATTAGTGATGTATTACTGTAATTAGTTCTTGATCATCATTAAGGGTTGATGATAAATGATACTATTAAAAGTCAGTATAATTGTTTAATCAATGGGAGCAAATGTTAAGAGTTAACGGGCATGCCGTTAAGAGTTAACAGGAGTCTTAGTTTCATTAAGAATTAATGAAAGGGCTATTAAGAGTTAATGGCGGAGCTTGGTGCAATTAAGTGAAAGTTGAGATGAGAGAACAGAGGCTGTCGACTGATCTTAGAGACGGTCAACCATTCCTTACTGAATCACTATGAATCGGTCGACCATGTTCTTAAAAATTATCGATCATTTCTAACAGAGAGAATCAAGTTCAAAACGTTCTCTTATCGTTTACTACAATAAAGCAATTAATGCTCTATTGCAACTTTCAGGGAATGACGAAGAGGAAGGAAAACATGCATGCAAAATGCATGCTCTTCATCCTTTTCCATTTTTCCCTTCCTTTCCTAATTGGTTTTGATTGATTTTCAACATTTGGGAGGAGTAGGGTTTTCATATATAAAGGAAGAGAAAAAGAAAAGGGAATTACTCTCATTTGTTCTATCATTCTCTCGGCTATTCTCCTCTTCCCTTGTTAAACCTCCCATCTCCTTTGCTTTCTTTTACTTGTTGCTACTCTTGCAACTTGTTTCCTGCAGTGGGACTGTTAGCTCATTCATTCTAGTAAAGCCCAAGCCA
This sequence comes from Diospyros lotus, assembly GCF_014633365.1. Taxonomy (NCBI): domain Eukaryota; kingdom Viridiplantae; phylum Streptophyta; class Magnoliopsida; order Ericales; family Ebenaceae; genus Diospyros; species Diospyros lotus. The sequence goes on along the minus strand of NC_068344.1, from coordinate 6,832,979 downwards.
TCACCCATCATAGAAGCTTGACTAATACAGAAACTTCTTGTAAGGTTCCAATGTAACTTGGAGCATGGACTAACTTGGTCCCTTATGTTAGCAGGGGTGGATTTGGTCATCCAATGAGGCAAACTCAGAGCCATTTGTGACTGCCTCTGGAGCTTGCAGTAAGAATGGGAGTTGCAACATCTAGTTTTTCAGCACAACTAGCACCCTTTGTTTCATCTAGTGAGGAATAACTTTCTTTCCCCCTATAGATGGTTTCATTTTTATTGCATATGGTTGTTAGATATCGAGTCTTGCAAGGTGATCTTGTTTTATTTTTGTTGTCATTTATTGTTGTTTTTGAGAAAGTTTTGAAAACTAGCTAAAACCTTGCATGAACCACCAAGTGTTGCATAGTCTTTCAATCTCCTGTTACGTGCCAACAAATTCATGGTATAAATGGAAGTACTAAATGGCCTTAGGTACCTCAAATGAGGAGGAAGGCAGTAAGAGAGTGAAATTTGCCATTGTAGATCTTGATTCACCTAAGGTGAAAGCCTAGAAAACCAAGGGGATTGCCAAGGTGAAGTATTAAGCGTTCACATTTCTCTCAAAACCCCTCGATGACATGCTATCTACCATGGGACCTATGGGGTTAATCAATTTTCCCCCTCCTTCTGACAACCCCCAAGGCAAAAACCTAAATGCTTCTTGCGAGTTCCATAGATGCCTGAGTCATTTAACAAAGAAAAGTCACGATTTAAAGGAATCAACTAAAAGATATGGCTCTAGAAGGAATGCTCGATCAATTCATCTCTAGTTATCTTAGACATTAAGGGTTGAAGATAGGCCATCAGAAACAATCCTTCACATTTAGTCGCGACAATCGAAGGAGATTAAGGCACTTGAAGTTATGTCTCTCATCTTTAATGTAACACTTGTGTAACCGCAGACGTAGGTGAAATGCATTGAATCGGGTAAACAAAATATTCATGTATCACGTACGTATTTGCAGAGGTAGGTATAATACACCAAACCGCATTAACAAAAGTATCTATGGTTATCTCTTTATGTGATAATTTTTCGGAGATAAACATTTTCCTCAGGCATCAATGACTATCCATTTGGCTATCTACTATTATCTTCTCTTGCACTCTTACATGGTTGTTATATTAGGGACGTAGGTTAGCTCGAACTACGCAAACAAAACTTCTATGTTTCCATCACGGATGTAGGTTCTGCCCGAACCGCGTGAACAAAAGGTATTCTCATATCACGAATGTAGGTCAACCCAAACTATGTAAACAAAAGATATGCTTTTGTTGCTAAAGTAGGCAGCATAAGTTGAACCGCCTTAACAAAACATTATCACAGAGGTAGGCTCGATATGTTGAATCACGTGACCAAAATCACAACATCTATTCGCATCTTCACTGTAAAGGTAAGCCAACCCGAATGATGTCAACAAAAGGACTTCCAGGATAGATATCATAGATATAAGTTAACCTGAACCGCGCAAACAAAAGGTATTTCTCTATCACGAACGTAGGTTAATCCAAACTGCTCAAACTAAAGCTATTCCCATACCACGGTTATAGGTCAATCCGAATTGCATCAACAAAAGGGCATTCAACATATGTACCATGGATGTAAGGTTCGTCTACATCGCACACACAAAAGGTGTTCTCTTATCACGGAAGTAGGCATAACTTGCTGTTGACGTACGAGAACTGTCAACCGAAGTTCGAGAGCCCGCAATGCAATAACAAGTGCCGAAGAGTAAGGAACAGAAGCAAAGGAACCAACAATAAGCACACAAGATTTTTACGTGGTTCGGCTCAAATGATGCCTAGTCCACGGCTGTTCTCTGGTTATTCCGGCAGAGCCACAGCATGTAATTTCGTGATCGATCCCTTTATAGTGGCGTATTCTTCTCTATAAATAGAGTCGTGTTGTTTACAATTCGAATCAGTTCTAAATATGGAAGGAGTCTATTCCGTTAATGGCGCTTTCCTTATCGGCTCCAGAATATCAGGGATAGGTTCCTTGTCTTCAGGGATTTGAGTTACTTCCGATAGACAGGTGTATATCGCTTTCGATATTCTCGCGGTCTCCTAGCTGTTCTAATCTTTGGCGCATCCTTCGGCGAAGCGGAAGTCGTGATGTTATGGTGCTGGGATGCCGTTTTGGGTGAGCTCACTTAGAACGAGCTCGTTGTCTTCAGGTGACCTGACTTTTAACCGTGAGACTTCATTGGTGGCTCTCGATCTTTGGGCCTGGTGAGCCTCTAAGGAATTCCGGCCGGCCTATCGTGCCTTGGGTATTTTGGGTTCGCCCCGCGCAACCGAGTCCAACCTGTCAGCTGAATTCCGGAGATCGCCCATAACACCTGCCAAATCATGTAAACAAAATTATAGCATTCTTGTAACGAGATTCTTTTTGCAGAAGTAGGTAAGATACGTCGAACTATATAAACAAAATTACATCAGCTATTGCATCCACATTACAGAAGTAGGCAAGTTACGCCGAACCACATAAACAAAATTACATTAGCTATTGCATCTATATCACGAATGTAGGCAATCCCAAATCGCACAAACAAAAGTTTGGTAGTGTTACAAATAGCATGGTATCTTACGCACTCAATAACATGTTCCTTATCATTGATATTCTTATCTCTCTTTTTTTCTTTGGAAATTTTATGGCATATATGTCTCTAATGACCACTTATTTCTTTCCATTGCTTATACTTATTTGTTGTTCTTACTTATCTTATTTTGAAGAAAGGCAACACCATACAAAAAGCATGTGAAGAACCAAGCTCACGCCACGCTAGGCAGCCTACCTGCAAAGTTCTCATTTTCTTGGTTAACTCTCACCTAGGTCAACCTCTAAGCAATCATGAGAATGCCTTCTTGCTAAGAGTTACCCTAAGGCCAAGCTAAGCGACACTCTGCCTACATGCCCTTCACTACCATGGCCCTAGTACGAGCTCTTCATTGTGCCCCTGTAAGGGTAACCTAGAGTAGTCGAGGCTATCACGAATTCTACGAGGTGGTTAGGTTCTAGACCAATAGCTAGCTAAGAGCCAAAAAAGCATGGGCATAATCCCTACCATGACAAACACATGCAAGGCGTCCATCCCTTTAGCTTAGTCTCACTTATGTCTCACCTTAAGGCAATCTAGTGTTCCTAGGCTTGATGCTCGTGAACCAGGACAGAGTGGCTAACTTAGATCCCCTATGGTGAACAGGCTCAACACACTGAAGGAATCCTAGGCCAAACGCTCACAAACTCAAACGTTGCCTGGTGCCCACTCTAGCAATGGCTAACATGGATTCTATATCAAAATTGAATCAACTTATCTTACCCTTGTTTTCCTTCACTCAAAGGTAACGTAAGTCATTTACCTCTCCCAACGCTCGAATTACAACCTTGACAATAACAAAGCTTTTGAGAAATTTGTATTTTGAGTTATAGAGAAAATAATCTTGAAAAATATATTTCAGTAATTTTGGTTTATTGATGATTTCCAAAACATTTAATATAAAAAAATTTATTGAAAAACTTCATGCTCATATATATATCAAAAAGCCAAAATATATTTTGTATAAATCAAGCATGATGAAAGTGTTTGAACCTTATGAAAATATTTTTCCTTAAATTGGAGAACTTTAGGCTCATATACTCTTATATTCTTCAAAACAGCAAAATATGGTTTTATATTGATCGAGTTTGTTGTAAAACGTCTGAGAAAATATTTTTGAAGTTCGACTAAATATAAAAGCCTTTTGTTCTAACTAAGTATATGTATTTTTGAAACTTCTAAAGACAAAATATTCAAACAATCTTTAAAGCTCCTAAACTTGCCTTCAATCCAAAAAATAGCTTTTCACTCAATCGAGTATTGCTCAGTTTATTTTTCTTATTAATCGAGTATTGGTATATTTCAATCGAGTATCATAAAAACCTACTCAAATATGTTCTTATAAAGTTATGTTTGTTAAAGATATAATCGAGTATGATATTTCTATAATCGAGTATGGGTCTTTCTCCACTCAAGTAAACTTTTGAAAAAATCGAGTATCTCTATAGTTATAAAATCTGAGCATATTTTTAGTCGAATAATATTTTATGTGCTTTTCAAATTAGTCGATTATGTGCTTTATCAAAATCTCTTTTCAATCGACTATTAAAATTTTCTACTCGAGTATTTTATGTAAACTCTCTGTATTTCTAAAATTAATTGAGCAAAGTATTTTTTAATTGAGTATCTTTTTGGAATCAAAATTTCCAAGCATCTCCTTAGTCGAACTATATCTTTCTCTCAATCAACTGATATATTTTTGTTAATCAAGTATCTATATATTTTAATTGAGTAAAGATTGGATGAAATCTGGCTAAGTCTCAATGCCTAAGGTTAATCGAGTATCATTTATTTGTACTCGAGTATATGCTTCTATTAGTCGAGTAAGCTTAGCCTAGTAGTTGAGTGCTTAATACAAAGTCTTTGTGGCTTTTGACTCAATCGAGTAATGACTTGGTCATACTCGAATGAGGCTTATATATAATCAATTATATGAAATGTCCAATCAAGTATGCGTTATATTAGTTGAGTATCTCTAGGACTTAGTCAAGTAATTGGCATCTGTTTTTTGAAAAATATAGCCATTACTCAGAGATCAAAAAGATGAGTGTTTTGAGTGTTAGAGATTTATTTGCTTATTCCAAGATACCTAACAGTGTTCTCTTATAAAAGAATGATAAAATATATTTATGCAAGTATGCTTAATGCTTATTCTTATATTATGCATATAGTTTCTGACGAATTTGACCATTGTTGGTCAAATAAAAAAAAGTTGTGAATGCGTGCAAGTTTTTATGCCAATCCTCAAGTCTCAAGCTTCTATAAAAGGCCAAGTGTTATAAAGAGGTCACTGTTGGTTGAGATAGCCGATCAATGAAAAAGCCCAAAGTTGTTGTGGGAGCATTGCAAGCTAAATCTCATCCTTAGCACAACGAGCAAAATCTAATTAAGCCGAAGCTCACTACTTGAGTGATAGTTCTTCATGTCCAATCTTGCTTCACTCAAAGCCAATTATCTGGTAAGGTTTTCATGTAAACATTCTTAAACTAGATACTAGTTTATATTTTAAAACTCTATTTTGTTCAAGAGAATTTTTGGTATCATGTATCATCATATATTTTTCTATTGAGAAATCATTTTACATATTTTGTGAAACTTGTAAAGGTTACACCTGATCATTTAAAAAGTAGTGGTTGTGGCTTAGCCTATAATGAAAAAGACTAGTGTAATAGGTTACTGCTCAGCCTGTAAAAGCGGAGGTTCCTACTTAGCTTGTGAAAAATGAAGGTTACTACTTAGCCCATAAAAGTGGAGGTTATAGTTGAGCCCTAAAAATTAATATTTTTAATAGATGTTTTCAAATCCTTAGTGATGAGTTAAGATAGTAGACTAGGTAATTTAGTCGAACCACTCTAAAAATTGTTTTGTTCATATTGCTTATTTTTTATTCTTTTTTAGTATTATTCTTTATCTACCATACAAATGTTTTCACACATATTTGCATCTCATAGCATCTCTTTTGAACTGTCATTCAAATGTTTTCTTACTTGGAATAATTTTAAAACGTATACTCTTTTACATCTTCATAGTTGTTTTGCTAGTTCTTTCTTTTAAAATGCTCCTCAATACCTTTACATAAAAATTATATGATTGAATCAATCTTTCATTTTGTTTTCAGAAAACACTTTATTCTATACCATGTATTTAGATAATAGCTCAAACATCATTAATCATTTCTATAATGGTTCTCATTGCATGCTCAAATATCCTTCAAACTTTAGTTTTCATTGCATATATAAAAAGATGTTCAAGTCTATCTATGTGCACTTATTTATTGAATGCTCATAATTGTTTTTATGTGTTTCAGTCTGTTCTCTCTTAAATGCATACATCCTCATATTGACATTTCTATGTATATTAAAGTTTCTCAAAATAATCTTTATGAAAATCGTCCATGATGCATATATACTTGCATTTATATTATTCGTTGTTGCATCTATTTTTAGTTCAAGAAAAATATTTTTATCAAATAACTTTACTACATCATCTTTCAATTTTTTTTTTTAAATAGTCAAAACACCTAATTCACTCATCTCTTGAATAATATATCAAAAGCACTGGAGTTCCATTTGTGCCCTCGCCCACTCGTAGCTCAAGGAATGATCATGATTCTCGAAAGCTCGCCTACACGACTTACAAAGTTGACACACCTTGATTTAAGAGATACACTAGACAAAAAAGTATTTATCATCATTTATTCTTTCAAATACTACCTTGATGTAGGAACCTTTCTCATCCACCTGCGTGCATGGCACTCTCATGCTTTAAAACAATTAGCTCCATTTTAATCCTTGCAACTGGGGAGCCAAAATTTCTATGAATGGTAAGCACGCCACCAAAGGCGATTGCGCCATATACGAACATCCATGCCACAACTTGAGGTAAGGCACTGTTTAGTACTGCATTTATGTGTTTTACTTTGATGTCTTTGGTTGACAGGCCTTATGAAGACATATTAAACTTACAATCGACTAGGTACCACTACCTCGCTTTGTATTTTACACTCTTTACTATCTTGTCATCTTACTTACACTTTATGCATGTAATGAATGCACAAGCATATGCATGGGCATGCCAAAAGCGTCTAAGTGACCTATGAATAGTCCTGAGGCAATTTGTAACATCCCGATATTTAGAAAATAATAATAATAATTATTTTTTGCATTTGAAATAATTTATTTATAATTTATTGATAATTTTATGGGAGTTGGTTTAGTATAAAAATTAATCCTTGCAAATATGTAAATGAGGGAGCTTTAAGCATGGTGGTTATGTGTGCGCGAAGGAGCTGACAGGTTGTGGGATTGAAACTTGGAAGGAAAATGTTGGAATTTATTTCCAACGAAAAGAGCTGGAATCAGTATATAATTAATTGGTACACATATACTAATGATGAGGCTTGCAAGTCAAGTAGTCACGCGCGTGTGAGGGAACGAGGAGGCATCGGGTTCGAGGCTCTGGAGAGACAACTTGTAATGCCCTGCTTTCTTGAGCGCGTTATAACTTGGGACAATTCCGGGACAATAAAATTTTTCTTTCAAACACTAAAGTTAAATCACATCATTCCTCGAATCCGTCCCAAAATTTCCAATCATTTTTCTCGAAAGAAAATCATTATACACATCAAATGCGAAAGCAAGAATCGAACCTGATATCTTAACATTAATCATAAATCAATTCTTACATCCTCATTGACCATAAATGAGCTTATACATCATCATTTCTCAAAACTTTCAGAATTCAAAGTAGCAGAACTTAAATACATGGGCTACATAACATACATTTCATTCTTCATGCACTATGCTAGGTGCCATTTCATGCCTCATTCATCCTTGTATCTGTTACAATCTTCATCTGGAACGTTTGAATATTCCAAGGGCAAAGCCCAAGTTAGATGATGAATCATCTAAATAAGGGCACAAAATATTTTATCATGTATGCATGCAATGTCTTACTTCATCGTAGGGGTCAACTGTGCCCTTCCTGCTACTCCCATTTTTGCGGCCACCTCTTTCGAAGCCGGGGTATATGGGTGCACCCTTAGTAAAGTAGCGGCGCCAGTTCGTACTCCCAACGGACAACATGCATGTGATCAATAATTTCAATGTGTACATATGCATTTCATAGTCATGTCATTTATGCAGTCTACGTGATGGATACATATCAGGGCATGTCAATATGATGAAAAAAATTCTGAGGATTGAGTTTGTTAAACATAAATCACCAAGTATTTTTCATAAAACTAAATCTAGTTAGGAAGTACCACTTATCTTAATATTCGTGCCCTGCCTCAAAATTTGTGCATCGCCTCGACTTGCGTGCCAACCTCAAAATTTGCACAAGTCACTTCAACTTTAGCCTTAAAGCATTCTAATCACTATATTTATTTAAATAAATATTAAAACTTATTTTTTCATAATTTCTTACGTTTCCTTTATTTTTCTCTATTTCTTCCTATTTTTCCTCGATAAATCCAAACTAAATAGTTCACTGTAACAATTCATAAAATAATATTCCTAAATTTATGAATTTTTTTAAGAAATTTTACTTACCTTAACTTTGCCTTTCAAGCTTCCTCAGTATGCGTGCCCTGATATCAAAACGTGCGCCGAAACCATTTTCTCGCCCAAAATATCCGAAATATTAATAAATATCCAAATCCTATTTTTCAAATTTTTTCTGGGATTTTCTATATTTTCTTTCCTTTTCTTTCTTTTTTTTTTCTTTTCTTCTCTTTTCTTTTTTTCTTTTCTTTTTCCTCTTTTACTATTCATCATCTCCCTCATCTGTTTCTTCTTCTTCGCACAGCACCCGCGCATGAACAGGGCACTTCGGCCACCGGCCTTGCTGCCACCCAAGCTGGTCGCGTCTGCTCTCGCGGGCCTCCCCCGGCCTTGCCAATCGCCACCATACCGCCCCCAACGTGAGCCTCCGCGCTGGCTTCCCGTGCGACTAGCTTTCATCGCGGCCAGCCATGGCCACTGGCTGCTGGCTGCTACTCCAACATGCACAACAGGGTCAGCAGTTGCTGCTCGCCTACGTTGGCCCTCCAACGACCTCCGTCGACCTCGCCACCACACTCGTCCGGCCGTCCAGCACGCTGCTCGCAGCTCCTGCGTGTTGCCATCGCGTCGCCCAGCAGCTGCAACAGCAGCTCGATTGCTGCCTTAGCCGCCTAATTCACCTATCTCTTGAATAATCTATCAAAAGCACTGGAGTTCCATTTGTGCCCTCACCCACTCGTAGCTCAAGGAATGATCATGATTCTCGAAAGCTCGCCTACACGACTTACGAAGTTGACACACCTTGATTTAAGAGATACGCTAGACATAAAAGTATTTATCATCATTTATTCTTTCAAATACTACCTTGATGTAGGAACCTCTCTCATCCACCTGTGTGCATGGCACTCTCATGCTTTAAAACAATCAGCTCCATTTTCATCCTTGTAATTGGGGAGCCAAAGTTTCTATGAATGGTAAGCGTGCCACCAGAGGCGATTGCGCCATATACGAACATCCATGCCACAACCTGAGGTAAGGCACTGTTTAGTACTGTGTTTATGTCTTTTACTCTGATGTCTTTGGTTGACAAGCCTCATGAAGACATATTGAACTTACAATCGACTAGGTACCACTACCTCACTTTGTATTTTACACTCTTTACTATCTTGTCATCTTACTTACATTTTATGCATGTAATGAATGCACAAGCATATGCATGGGCATGCCAAAAGCGTCTAAGCAACCTACGAATAGTCCTGAGGCAAGTTGTAACATCTCGATATTTAGGAAAAAATAATAATAATTAATTTTTATATTTGAAGTAATTTCTTTATAATTTATTGATAATTTTATGGGAGTTTGTTTAGTATAAAAATTAATCTTTGCAAATATGTAAATGAGGGAGCCTTTAGCTTGGGGTTACGGGATTGAAACTTGGGGGGGGAAATGTTGGAATTTATTTCTAGTGAAAGGAGTTGGAATCAATATATAATTAATTGGTGCACATATACTAATGAGGAGGTTTCCAGGTTAGGCGGTCACGCACGCATGAGGGAACGAGAAGGCATTGGGTTTGAGGCCTGGGAGAGACAACTAAAAAAAATTAATTTTGGATGTGCAGCCATGCGTGCGTGGGGGCCTACGGGGTACGGGTGCAGACTCGACGTGCGGTGCGACATGGGGCAAGTAGGCACGCCGCAAGAAAGGTGGGGTTGTCTTCTACTAGGGTTGGGTGGAGGGAAATAAGACTAGTGGGCAGAATAATTAACTAAAAGATGAAGGTCTATTAGTGCGAAAAATTCAAATCTTTTCATGTTTTTGCGATTTTATACAAAAGTTTCAATTTTGGCAATAATGTCCCGATTTGATTAATTGGTTATAATTTTATCCACGACCCGGATCTTATTTGTCAGCATCCAAGACCCGCTGACGTGGCATACCACCTGGCATTTTAAAATATTTTGAATGGACCCTACATGCACATGTGTAAAAAAATAGGCCTATAAGCATGAAAAATCCAAACCATTTTGCATTTTTGCGATTTTATCCAAAAGTTTTAATTTTGGAAATAAAGTTTCAATTTGATCAATTGATTGCAATTTTAACCACAACCTGGATCCGATTCTAGAGGCATCCACAACCCGCTGACATGGCATGCCACCTGGCATTTTAAAATATTTTGAGTGGGCCCCACATGTATGTGTAGAAAATAAAAAATAAAATGATATTAAATATATATATATATATTTAACATATATATATATGCACAAAGAGAAGGAAGCAAGTAGAGAACGGTGATGAACGAGGACGGCGACAGCTACAACGGTAAACGACAATAGCAATGACAAATCTAGTAGCTGGAGGCAACGATCGATCTGGGCTTGCTCTTGCTCATAGCGGCAGCAACCGACAACCCTCTGCTCTTGTCAGTCGATGACTTCTTTGCCGGCTGTGTCGCCTTGGTCGTTAGTCGCTTAAACCGACCCCATCGATGTCAACAATCAACCATCAAGCTTCTAGATTCGGCCTTCTTCCAAATCGATCTCCATCGCTACTTCCATCTTTTAAATTAGTCGCCACCTCCAACCCAGCATCGTCGCCTGTCGTCGTTCTCCATCATCACTGTCCCCGTCCTCCGTCTTCCTTCCTTTGTTAATATATTTATAACACACACATATATATATTTATATATAACATATATTTAACATTATTTTAGTTTTTTATTTTTTTACACATGTACATATGGGGCTCACTCAAAGTGTTTTAAAATGCCAAGTGGCATGCCACGTTAACGATTCTTGAACGCCGATGAATTAGATCCGAATCATGTATAAAATTACAACCGATTGATCAAATCTAGATATTATTGCCAAAATTGAAACTTTTGGATAAAATTGCAAAAATGCAAAAATGTTTGGATTTTTTGTGCTAATAGTCTTTTTTTACACATGCGCATGTGGGGCCCACTCAAAATGTTTTAAAATGTCAGGTGGCATGCCACATCAACAGGTCTTGTATGCCGACAAATCAGATCTGGGTTGTGGATAAAATTGCAACAAATTAATCAAATCGGGACATTATTGCCAAAATTAAAACTTTTGGATAAAATCGCAAAAACGCTAAAAGGTTTGAATTTTTCATGCTAATAGCCCAAAGATGAATAAGTGGGAAAAAGAAGATTAGGTGGGAATGATGAAACTTGAGTGGGGATTACTATAATTATACCACTTTGAATCAAATCCCCTATAGATAGAGAGATTGAAAGCGAGAGAGAGTTTAAGAGATTGATGAGAGAGAGAGAGAGAGAGAGAGAGAGAGAGAGAGAGAGAGAGAGATTGGAAGAAAGGAATTGTCAATGTGAGTCTAAGCAGCACGGTAAGTGCAAAATATCTAAAATTAGATTTAAGTTAATTTTAGTAACATATTCTTGTCTTATTATATTTAATTTTTGTTAGATGAATTTCAAGGTGTGACATTAGTAATTTTAACGGATTAGAGAAATCTTATGAGGAAGGCAGTAGACACTATTTCTGTAAGGGTTTATATGTTTTTTGTGCAAATTATATTGTCATGACTTGCATATGATGACAAGGGAGTGCCTAGGTATGAGGCTATGGGTTTTTGATTGAACATAGCTCGTGTTAGGGTTAGGGTCCTAGGAAAAATCATATGGGGTTACCAAGAGTTCGGGATGGATAAGATGGACGGGCCTACATGAATGATTCATTCTATGTTTGTCATGAGTTATGAATTGTTATTTTACATATTATCTTTACTGAGTCTTAGAACTCATTCCTCTATAACTAACCTTATAGATAGCTCGAGACATAGCAAAAGAAAGGAGGTGGTGGTGGATGCATTGCCATTGGACGCAAAAAATGGGTCGTATTAGGCCAAGATGATATATTATTCTGAGCAGCCTAGCTTTCAATGGTTGAGGTTCCATATATTTGCTAATTTTTTCATTTAGGACATGAGTTATACGATTATATTTATGGTTTGTAATAAGTATGTGTGGGGTGAATGAGTACAGAGCATACGGATTGAGATTTTAACTATTTGTTGGAAAATAATAGATTTTATGTAACTTTGCTCCCATGATCTCATCATGCTTCTATAACACCTCTAAGATTTCAAGCATGTAGCCCGACTGAGATTCGAGCCTCCTTCGCTGTCTATTTTCTCTTGGGGCTCAAGTTCTTAGTTAGTGAAAACGACAAAACTTGGATCCCACCTAGGGTGCTCTAACCTGTAAGGGCATAATTAACCTTCAAAATTCAGTCAGTGGTTATGGTTGTAACCATGGGTTACAATGACACCCCAGAGTTGGGATCGGGGGCGCCACACAAGTCTTCACAATGCTATCTCAAGCAATCGAACTAGAAAACTAGAGCAAGTTCTAACTTCTCCGAGGTAACTCCCCTTGCATTTCTGTGTACTCTTCCATTCGACTTTCAGTTGAAGACAAGAATGGGGAGCCATTGTTGTAGCCTAGTCACCGGGAAGGCAATCCCCTTAAAGGAGTCCCCAAGAAGAGTCTCGTGGGACGTGCTCATTTTCGTATAGGTATCCGTGCCCAAAATGTGCCCTTCAAAAGGCCAAATCAAAAGCTAAGGCAAGAATGAAAATAAAATAAAATTAATAAAAAATGAAGGGGGAAGGTTGCACAAGCAGTAAGCAGGGCCCCCTTATAAATATGGGGGGTATGGCCTTGTGTGGGCCTTTTCTTGGCCACGTAAGGGGAAAAAGCCTTTGCACGGGTGCCAGCCTGCCGCTCACGACCACTTTTCCATGCTTGCCTGGGGGCAACCTAGCCTATCGCATGTGGGAGCCTCTCGTATGTCGTACTAGTCTTTTTCCTTTTGCTAGCTTACCACATCCGTATACCACACCCGCATGGCCAACCATCCATGCCCATTTTCCCAAAGCCTTGCAGCCACGCGACCTAGTCGCCTTGCACCCATGGGCACCCAAGCCGACCAACTACGACCCATGCCAAGCCATACTTCCCACATACTCTTGTTATGCCATGTGCCTCTCCACATTGCACATTGTGCCACATGCTCCTCCTTCGCGAGCACCTGCGAATGACCCTCTTAGGCATTCGTGTAAACATCCAGTCAAGTCTCTAGTGCCATCTAGGTTACCCGAAGACCCCCCAAGATCTCACCTCTCGTCGATTCAATGTGATAAGGCCAGCCTATAAAGGCTCTTTTTCCTCCTAGGACTTCCCTGGGGGAGGGGGGTTTCTCACCTAGATCTCTCTATGATGCCTAACCCTGGGACCACTAGATATAGCAGGAGAGTCATGTCCTCATTGCATCTGCATGTCACATGCCAATCATGTGTCCTAGTTAGGGTCGACCTCTATAATTACTCGTCGATCCATCGACTTCAAGTAAGCCATTCCAACCACAAAACTTATCTCTCTACCCTTTTGTGTCACTCATCTGAAGGGTCCACCCATACAATTCACCTGTGCACCTCTTCATAGGGCACTGCGGACTCTATCCGTGTGACACATTTGAGCATACTGCATTCGACTACATCTTTTCTTCTCCATGACATCTAGTAAAAGAAGAAGTACAAAAGCAAAATCACATGTATTATATGGGTTGAACCTTTAAGGATACGAGGACCCAATACATAATATTGGAAAGTTAATGCTAGTGTTAGTCATTGCCATAAGGGAGTTATGACACTATTTCCCAGCACACATTATCATAGTGATGACTATTGGCCCTTTCAAAAAGATCATGCAAAAATTGAACTTGGCTGGTTGCTTGCTCAATTAGTCTATTGTTGGGAGAATTTCACATCCAATTTAGGCCTCAATCAACGTTAAAGGCCCAAGTATTTCAATGATCACCTTCGGGAGCCAGAGCACCGGCATCGTTGTCGGCAACGCTGTCAAGTACTAGCTGGTGCTGCGTTGCAACGTCGACGTGTGATTGATGATTGGGCAATTATAAAATTTAATTGATGTCACCCAGAAGTATCTTTTTTCTATATACAAGCCTCTAGGTGTGGAGTTAGGAAGAAAAGACAATATCTCCAAAGAGCCAAAAAAATATGGAAGTTGTATGTGGGAAAGGCTTTGAACACCCAATGTAATAGAGTAAGGGTGATTTTCAATATCTCCGAAGAGCAAAAAGAATGGAAGTTGTATGTAGGAAAGGCTTTGAACACCCAATGTAATAGAGTAAAGGTGATTTTAATAAGCCCAAAAGGATAGGTCTATCACTACTCAATGTGGTTCAATTTTAAGGCCATGAATAATGAGGAAGAATATAAAGCTTTGATCATGGGCTTCTAATTGGCATCCAAGGTTAGTGCCATTTGACTCCAAGCCTCTTTCAAAAAACACAAGATGCATAGAGAATAGTGCTTGCCTCTTTAAAAAACATTCCAGTTAAAGAATTTAAAAAATCCTTAATGAGAAATAAAGTTAGTGAACGTGTGGCGTTTGCCAAATCACTATAAATCTAGTATAATTTTCTAGACTTTCATCTCTTTACATTCATTACTTTTGGCAATATTTTAGTTAGTAAAAATTTGTATAGCTTAATTCACCGCTTCTTAATATTTCATTTGGGATAATATTTCATTGCCTGTATGCTTGTTTGGAGAGACTTTAGGGTGGCATACTCTTGCTAAAATATCCCCACCATCGTGGTAGAACAAAATAGGATTTTAATTGCTTAAAATAAATGACAATGATAGGAATAACAATCATATCAAATGTTGATCCCACCAAAATTGAAGAATTTTAACAAAGTGAGTAACCTTCTTTTCCTTACTTGGCAAAAGAGAAATGATAAATTATGTTTTTATGAGATTATTATTTTCTATTTTTAATTCATCTTTCTATTATTAATAGGTCTATAAAAACTTATTCGAGTTTGTTCATTAAAGTAAACGAATCAAAATTTAACCTAACTTTGAAGCCCAATTTATAAACGAGCTAAATTTGAGATTAATAAAACTCAACTTATTAAGAGTTGTGAACATATTTGATTAATAACTCTGTGAAGAGGCTCTTCTATAAATACAATAGTAAATTTATTTTTAATTTTTATAAATGTATTATTTAATATAAAATTATCAAATTTTACATTATTATAACAATAACATTAAATTCAATATGCTCAAAACTATTATATATATATATATGTATTAATTCATCATTTAACATAATATATATTATATAATCAAACGGTCCAAACCTTGAAGCAGTGAAGCTGCCACACACCCCTCTACCCTTTTTGAAGCACACCAACAACGTTGAGATAGTTCTGGAGTGAGCACACCGGTGATGCACACTGCCTCACTGCATCGTCGTTTTCACCATCTGCACGCCCCTCCCTCTCTGAAGCACACCGACAAGTGTGAGACAAATCTGGAGTGAGCACACTGGCTGCACACTACCTCCCGTCGTTGTCACCTTCACCGTTGGAACACCCCCTCTCTCTCTGAAACACACCAATGACTATGAGACAGATCTAGAGCGAGCACATTGGCGCCACACACTGCCCCATTCCGTCTTCGTCTTCGCCGTCTGACTCCTGTTCATCTTCGTCGTCATCACTCTGCCTCTATTTGTCTGCGTCTTCTATTTGTCTTTGTGTCTTTACTCTTGACTCTACTTGTCTTCATCGTGTTCTTTTTACCTCTCAAATAAATCTCTCAAGTGACCTCTCTTCCCCTTTCTTCTCAAACAGATCTCTTAGTTGAGCTTAAATTTGGCTCACGAGAAGTTCTTGCGAGATCAAGTTCGGGTTGACAAGCTTCTTTTGAGCTCAAGCTCAATGCTTTTTTTTATCAGAAGATAAATGTATATAAAAGGATTAAAACTGTACAAGATACACTGAACATACCTAGGAGGAACCAAAGGTCCACTAATGCCCCAAAAAAATAGACTCGTACCAAACTAAAACATGAAAATACAAAAAAAAAAATAACTCTATATACATGTGTTTTAATTTGACAAATAACACAGTCCACACGAGACATTGAACCCTCAATGCTTTTCTACCAAGCCAAGGTTGAACTTAGCAAAACAACAAATCTTCACTCCCTCGTTTGCATCCTAACTATTAAGATTAAAGTTGAACTGGAAACTGAGTAACTTTTTTCTCTTTTGCCTTTTTCAGAAGACAAATTTCTCAGCAAAGCAACAAATCTTGGCCCAGCTCATTTGCATCCCTGACTACTAGGATTAAAATTGAATTGGAAACTAGGTATCTTTTTTTTTTTTTTTTTAGCCTTTTTTAGAAGTAAAATTCAATTCTCCTAAAAGGTTACAATTGAAGTTTAAAAGGAATAATGGGGAAAAGCTGAATACGAACAAAGACTACCACCAAGAACATGAGTTTTATTATGCTTTCGTCCACAATAACCATAAGGCTACTTTATTTCCCATCATTCTCTGCTCTGTTCCCATTGCGGGCCATAGCAATGCATCATAGGTTGTCAGCCAATACTTTGGAATTTAGCACTGCAACTATATATGATTAAAAAAAAAATCTAAGACCAGCAAAGCTCAAGTTAACATACATCCCAAACCCAGCCAACCATAACCCACCACCATCGTACTTATTCCCCGATTGCATTGGCCGAATGGTTCCTATAACTGCTTCTTCTGTATCAGTAAGAAGAATACTTTACATTGGCCAAATTCATTTTACATTGCAATTTGTTAAATTGCAATACCAATCATTGAAAACAACTGGGATCTCTTTTACCATGAAAATCCTCTAGAACAATAGAGTAACATGGAGAAGGGTAAGTAAAGACAAAAAAAACGAAGAAACAAGAGTGATACTTCCGATCATTTCCATCCTTTCTTCCCGCGAAACTGTTTGCCGGAACGATTCTGTTTTTTCTTTTTATCTTGCCGAGATCTTGCCACCTTCATTCTCTTTGCAGCAATCGGCATGGCCTTCTTGTGCTCCTTCTGCCGATTGCTCAAACCACCCGTCTACACAATTTGGGGGGGAAAATCATCAAAGTACCATAAGGAAAATAAAGCATTCTGTGGCATCTCAATGAAGCCTAACTTTCTATTTTGAATGTTAAGCATTTGAAGAATACATACATTATAAAAATCTAAAGAAAAGTACTCTAGCAATAAGACTTTAGGGTGTGTTTGGGAGATGAGTGTGGAGTGAAATTGGATGAAATGGAATTAGATGAAATGAGGTTCCCATTGTATGGAACATTAATAATGGGATGAGATGGAACTGGATGGATTGGGTTTCTATCCAATCTTCTCAAAAGTTCCATCTTTTATTGCCACCAATTTGGAGAGAATGGATGCAGCGGCGAAGCTAGGAAATTTAGGCAGAGTGGGCAAAAATAAAATAACATAAAAAAAATTAAAATAATATAATATTAAAAAATATATCGATAAATTATTTTCATCTTCATTATTGCAACTTAAAACCTTGGAAAAGGTCTTCAACCCAATTCTCATTATTGCAGCTTAATAAATCATACAAAAAGCTAAAAAAATATATATAATTCTCCCACGATAGCTTTGAATTTCGTCAATTGTCAATGTTGATGGTGATTGCTGAACACGACGGATTTAAATTCATCGATGTTTTCTTCTGGGATAATTGGGTTTTCAAAACTTCAAATAGGGTTTGAATCATTTGAAAATTAGCTTCTTGGAAACCAAAAAACGAAACATTTTTTTCTAGGATGTGTCCAAAATTACCTATGAAACTCGAATCGAGTTTTGGAATAAAGTTTGAATTGATTTCTGGGTGAAACCAATTTTAAACATTTTGAGGGTTTGCACAAGAGTTTGCAAACTCCTTCAAAAAGGCTAAATAAATTTACAGATTGTTAACCTAAAAATCACACATAATTAAGAAATTAAGTGCAGAAACTCAAAAAGATGAATTGGTATATAAAAATTCTTTTTCCTTAAAAATTCTTTTGATGAAAAGGAGAAAGACCACGGTTTCGTTAAATCTCAAGACCTTGAAATGGCACGATAAAATATCAACCATATAAAGATAATCTTGTCTTGACAATGGAGAACACAAAATTAAAAAATATGAAATATTTTTTAATGAAAGGGTAAATATATGAATCAAGTGAGGAATATAGAGATGCTTGAAAAGATAAATAAACAAAGAACACAAACACAAGAGAACACAAATGATTTATAGTGGTTCATCATACTTGCTATTAGAGGGTAAAAATTTCGAATACACAGCCATAAATGTGATCTTGAAGCCTAGTTTGAGCTTCATATGAGAGTGTAATGGCAGTCGCATAACAATCACTTACTGGAAGCCCGACTAGGAGCTTAGAGGCATTTTTGGCACCAAAAATCGCGTGGATAGCTGCAAAAGAAATAGGTCCTTGTTCATGGCTGAAGCAAGGAGCAAAGACACACCCTTTGATACATCTTCTTCTCAAGAACTTGCAGGCGCTGCATTGAGAATCGAATGCTGGAGTTATGACCGAAGCAACATCGATAGCAGCAGCTAAGGGAGCAACATCGGCAACAGTAGCATCGGTGACCATGACAGCTAGCACAAGAAAGACAATAGTGGTATTTGCTCTCTATTTTTGGATAGAAGGAAGACTGGAAAAACGAACTGGGCTCTCGATATTCAGCTGGTGGAAGAGCTCTCTGGTGAATAGTGGAATGACTGAAGGAGAACAGAAGAGAGACAGAGACTCTGATTTTCATCTAAGCAAATGGACGAGGTTCGATTATATAATCAGACCCAACCCGACATAGAGACAGACACTCGCGAAACCAGCCACAAAATCTGCGAGACATGCTGGAGAGAAACAAGCGAAGAAAAATCAGAAAGGTTGCTGGGACACTAGGACAGCATTTGGACGTGCGTAAAAATTTTGAAAAACTACTGGAACACGCACTAGACACGTGGAGAGAAATCCATAAAGTTGTTTCTAATAAAATAATAATAATAATAATAAATTTATTACAAAAAAAGTCGTGCAATTTTTTTTTTCGAATTGTGACACATTTTAATTTTGTAAAGAATTTTGTAGTAAAACAATCTTAGTAAAATAGAAATGAGAGATTGGGAAAATGGAGGTTTCAAATTTTTGGCCGAGGGGTGAATCCGTGGAGGAAATGGTGGGTGGAAAGGAGAGAGATTAGATATTTTTTATAATTTTTAATTTTATTAGAGTGGGGGAGGAGAGAGATTAGTGGGAGACATTTAATATTCAATTTGATTGAGTGGGATGGCTTTTCCAGATTCGATGAGGATGAGGATGAGGATGAGGGTGAGGGTGGGGGGTGGGAGGATAAGAGCGATAGGAGGTAGAATATATATTTTAAATAAATATAATATACATTCAGTTTTGTCTGACCTTTGGGGGGCAACCGCCCCCTCTGCCCACACTATAAATCTACCCCTAAATGGATGGAATGGAAATAATAGGAACTTTTAATGTTGTGCATGGACAAAACTAACTACAATAATTTTTTTATTCATCTTTTTTATAGTTCGTTACAAGATACATTCGTCATTTGTTGTTTAATAATTTTTCATTCCATCCATTTCGACAGCTCTATTGAACAAGGAGAAAGTACTTTCCATTACCATACACCCCCACCCCTAGGGGCGGATTTACAGTGTGGACAGGTGCCCCCAAGGTCAGACAAAACTGAATATATATATATTATTTATTTTAAATATATATTCTGCCCCCTCTCTCTCCTCCACCCCCCCCCTCACCGAATCTGGAAAGCCACCCCACTCAACCAAATTGAATATTAAATGTCTTCCACCAATCTCTCTCCTCCCCCACTCCAATAAAATTAAAAATTATAAAAAATATCTAATCTCTCTCCTCCCCACCCACCATTTCCTACACGGTTTCACCCCTCGGCCAAAAATTTGAAACCTCCATTTTCCCAATCTCATTTTTATTTTACTAAGATTGTTTTACTACAAAATTCTTTACAAATTTAAAACGTGTCACAATTCGAAAAAAAAATTGCAGGACTTTTTTTGTAATAAATTTATTATACAAGTCAATAAATTTATTTTTTTTATTTTATTTTTTTATTAGAAACAACTTTTTGGATTTCTCTCCACACGTCTAGCGCGTATTCCAGCAGCTTTCCAAAATTTCTACGCACCTCCAGATGCTATTGTGGGGTCCCAACAACCTTTCTGATTATATAATCGAATCCCGTCCATCTGCTCAAGGTTAGACAAAAATCAGAGACTCTCTTTTTTGTTTTCCTTCGGTCATTCCACTGTTCACCAGAGAGCTCTTTTGCCAGCTGAAAACCGAGAGCCCAATTCATTTTTCCAATCGTCTTTCTGTCCAAAAACAGAGAGCAAATACCGTTATCGTCTTCCTTCTGCTAGCTTCCATGGCCATTGACGCTACTGCTACTAATACTGCTCCCTCAACTACTATTGCCGATGCTGCTCCGGTCATGACTCCAGCATCCGATTCTCAATGCGGTGCCTATAGGTTCTTGAGAAGAAGATGTATCCAAGGGTGTGTCTTTCCCCCTTACTTCAACCATGAACAAGGACCTACTTCTTTTGAAGCTATCAACACGATTTTTTGTGCCAAAAATGCCTCTAAGCTCTTGGCTGGGCTTCTAGTAAGTGATCGTTATGCAGCTAACATTACACTCTCATATGAAGCTCAAGTTAGACTTCAAGATCCCATTTATGGCTATGTATCTGAAATTTTTGCCCTCCAGCAACAGGTATGATGAACCACTATAAATCATTTGTGTTCTCTTGTGCTTGTGTTCTTTGTTTATTTATCTTTTCAAGTATCTCTATATTCCTCACTTGATTCATATATTTAACCTTTCATTAAAAAAGATTTCATATTTTTCAATGTTATGTTCTCCATTGTCAAGACGAGATTATCTTTATACGGTTGATACCTCATTGTGCCATTTTAAGGTCTTGAGATTTAACGAAACCGTGGTCTTTATAGACATCTTCTTCTCATCAAAAGAATTTTTATATACTAATTCATCTTTTTGAGTTTCTAGACTTAATTTGCTAATTATGTGTGATTTTTAGGCTAACAATTTGCAAGTTTATCTAGCCTTTTTGAGGAGTTTGTAGACTCTTGTACAAACCCTCAAAATTGGTTTCGCCCAAAAACCAATTCAAACTCTATTCTAGAACTCGATCCGAGCTTCACAGGTAATTTTGGACATATCCTAGAAGAAAATGTTTCGTTTTCTAGTTTCCAGGAAGCTAATTTTCAACATGATCCAAACCTTATCTGGAATTCTGAAAACCCAATCATCTTAGAAGAAAACGTCAATGAACTTGGATTCGTCGTGTTCAACAATCATCAACATTGACCATTGGCAAAATCCAAAGCTATCGTGGGAGAATTATATATATATATATATATATTTAACTTTTTGTATGATTTATTAAGTTGCAATAATGAGAATTGGGTTGAAGGCCTTTTCCAAGTTAAGCTGCAATAATGAAGATGAAAATAATTTATCGATATATTTTTTTAATATTATATTATTTGAAACAGGGAGAAAATATTTTCAGTTTCATTTCATTTATTTCCATTCCACTCATTTTCATACCATTTCATTCCTTTCAGTTATTAATTCTCTACTAAAAATAGCCTTATAGGAATATATATATTAATAAATAGAACAAAGCAGTATGTAAACAAAATTTCTTTTTCCAGTACTTTTAACACATTTAGAGAAATAGACATGTACTAGAGAGAATAAAGCTATGTCTAAATGTATAACGTATGCTAAATGTGGAAAGAAATTATATAGAACATTATACATGTTCCCAAGATTCAAATTTTGTAATAAGAAACAAAAAATATGACATGGGACAAAAGATTTCAAAACAAAAGTAAGATCTATCAATATGAAGTAGGAATTATCAGCATCTACTTTTGAACCTCTGAATAGGATAGTGTACACAACATGTAAGGAAAAGAGAGGACAATTATTTTTGTTTTTTAGAGTAACTGAAGGGCTGGGGAATCATATTCTCCAAATACAAAGGGCCTGTTTAGTTATAGAAAATATTTGCTAATTTTTCAACTCCAATTTTCTATTGTATGGTTGAATCTCCCATTAGAAAATAGAAAACTCAACTTTCTAATTTTTCAACTTTATACTGTGAATTGAAAAACATCAAAAAATATGTTTTCTAAGTTTTATAGAAATGAATGTTATTGTTTTGTGAAACATAAAATATTAGAATATGTTTAGTTATAAAATTGGAGTTGAAAATTAGAAAATGACTGAACGGGCACTGAGCTTTCCCATTCCACATTTGGACATGAACTGCAAAAGAGAGTTTCTCTCAACTTTTAGGTGAAATAATTAATACCAAACCTAAATCTCAACATAAAACCTGCAAATAAATCAAATAAATGGTACTAAATGTAACATATTTGACATTAGAATTTGGCATGAAAAAAGTAAATAGAAAGCAATCTAAAGAACAATCAGGAGGGATATCAAAAACGCTAGAGGCATAAAAACTTAAGAAAGAGAGAAACAGGAAGTAACTGTGACGGGCACAATAATGATTTCAAAAAGAGGAAGGCCATGGGCCCCGGCGGCATAGATGACAAGATAGTGTCTTTGATCAGTACTCCCCATCTGCCCTTCCACTTTCTCCGTTAACTCATCGTGTGTGTGGATGAGATATATATATATATATAGAGAGAGAGAGAGAGAGAGTTGTTTAACAATCAATTGTTCAGAATGGGCTATTCAGAGTTGTTTAACATTGAATTTCTGCAAAGACAAGTTTTCTCTCTCCTAATAGTATATTCATGCATTCAAGTTAATAATCAATGGGACTGGATAAAAAATACCATATGCAAGTGAATTTAAAAAAAAAAACATTCAAACAGTTAAATCTTATCAGTTTTTTGACCCAAATGCAGGGGAAGATGGACCAGGTCACAATCTATATGCTCACCTTTTACCCACCAAACAAATACAGCCATCAAATATCTTATTTAATTATCAAAGTAGATTATTAAAGAAGATGCAAACACAAGCAGAGTGGCATGAATCATTCATTGTGAGAAATAAGGAAACAATATTAAAGAAAAATGGAATGAGGTTTCCAAAAAGCTAATCAAAGCGTTTCTTCTTCTTTTAATTAGGCAATCATATACAAAAGGAAGTATATGAAAATTTAAGTAGGTACATGAAAATAGGGAGGTGTACCTTTTTTTGTTTGAGAGCTGTTCGAGCCTGGTACTTCCCTCTCTCTTCCCTTCCTGCTCTTACCAATGCCAGTCTTTCCTCCTTGCTTAGCTTCTTCTTTATGTGGGCCTGATTTACATAAGCATGCATGTCACAAATACTTTTGCAAGGACAACAGATAAGCAACACATGAATATTAAGGGACAAGGATTGCAATGCATTTGACAAATTCTTCTCTATTTCAGATATATTGTTTCAATCTGAAATAAAATATATAGTAAATAAAGAAAGTAACTAGAAAATAAAAAACTCACTTCAAGTTTGGCAGGATCAACCCTCATAACACTTAGCTGATCAGAACTTGGAACTTTAAAAGCTGTATTGGCATCTGATCCCTTTCTTAATAATCCATGTTGAGTCAACGCACTCCTCGCTTCTTTCTTTGCCTATTCACAATAAATGACAAGGAAAAAATTAAAAAATAATCTCCAAACCAACATCAACATTACGTGAACAAACTAAACTGGTGAGTTTTCTTTGTGTAATAATTGCTAAAGAAATTGTATTGGAGTTTTATGAGTCTCAACTTGGTCCTGCAGCAAAAGACATACCTTTAGTTCTTTGATTCTTTGGAAGTCCTCGTTGGAAAGGATACCATCTGATTTGTCTGATGCCAAATGGTGCCTCTTTGCTTCTGCTAACCTCTTTAAAGCCCGAAGGCTTGTATCGGCAACATTCAGCTGTCCATCAAAATCAGAAAACTTCCTCTTCTGTGCATTAGATACTTTAACTCCAAGCTGATTGTCACTAGCTTCAACCAAAACCGTGGATTCTTCATCTTTGTCCTCTTCTTCCCTATCATCATTATCAGCATCACTACTTTCATGGTTATCAGCACTTACGTCATCCCTGTCACTCAAATCACAGACATTTTCAGTACTATTATCACTATCTTCATCTTCAGCTCCTTCATCATATTCTTGTATACTATCATCCTCACTTCCAGTTTCCAAATCATCAGCTTCACCACCATCCTCTTCATTATCATCACAATCCTCTTCTGTGGCACTTATCACTCTATCATCTTCAGAAAAATTACCAAGTTCATAGTCATTGAAATCATCCCCATCACCAGTACTACCAGCTTCATTGTCATCATTAGTATCATCATCTTCTTGTAATAATTCCACACCAGGGATATCACTAGCAACATTCGCTTCCCCAAATGCTTTTGGCCGTGCCTTTGGATCAGCAGGACGGCCACGGTCCTTCTTAATAAGAAGTGATGGGCAAACCTACAATTGAGAGAACATTAGTATTCACAACCCCCAGCTGCAACCCCCCCCCCCCCCCCCCCCCCCAATCTTCTCTCCGAGAGAACCATAGCAAAACAATTTTCACTAATACCTCTCTGAATAATGTAATAAGTGAACGAGCAGCTGATGAAACAGGCTTCTCATGTGACTTCTTATATAAGACGAGATCTTGCAGTAAATCTTCAGTCATCAACTATTTTACAGAAATTCCAGACAAGGAAAAGTTTGTTGTCATAACAAAAGGAAATGAGATTGATCAAAACATTGGATCTAGGAAAAAATAAATAAATAGCAAAAGGTGAGAGTGATACCAAGGGTATACGGACACATATCTCTCTCACAACATTCAGTCCAACAGCAATTGCCTGGCAAGACCAAATATGAACACTAAATTGCAACCGTACAAGTAATAGAATAATCACAAAGCAACCAAGTGATACCTCTGTCCGAGAACGATCATGTACAAATTGATTGACTATCTGTTTGAATAGAGGTTCAACTGCATCTGGCGGCACCTAATCAGACCAAGTTTTAATATATAAGCAATAATGAAGGCCACTAAAAGCAGAATCTAATAGCAAAGCTCAAACGAATTATGTGACAAGAACTAAATTCGCCAAAGATATATGTACTTGAGAGACAAGTATAACCAAGCAAGAATTTACCATATCATGACAAGCTTGAACAGCTGCTGCAAGTAAATTTGTGACATCGCGTTGATGGGGCTGCAAATACCAATATTGTCAAAATTAAGCAACAAAATTGAAGTGCGAGTCATACCTGGAAAGTGAGATGCAAACCTGAACATATTTCTGAAGGAAAGGATAGAAGTTCAATAACATCAAGCGGTGAAGGCCAACAGTTCGAGCAATTACTTTCAACATCATCATCTTAACCTGCATTAGCAAACAAAACATTGCACATGTTTGATTCATTTTCTTTTAAAAGCTGGTCAGTTCTTCAAAGATGTTAACAATCTAGGATGGCCAAACAGATATTTCCACTATTGACTAGTTAGAAATTTAAATAAAAGTTCTTCACCAACAATAAGAAATTAGTAATGAATCAAGTCACATTCTTTAAATATATCATGCTTCCTACTTTAATATTTTATTATTCATCTTTGTATTGCATGGTGCAAGAGTTCCTAGCAATCAAGCTGCCAGAAGAGCTGATGAACAGACAGAACAGTAAACAAAAAACTGCCCCAGAAGCATATTTTTAGGCACAACAAGATTCTTCTTCACAAAATTAAATCACAAGCACTGATAAATATAAACGAAGCTACAAATTGAAGTCATTTGTTAGAGAAACAGGAAGAATAAGATGCATTAACAGCCAGGAATAGAAGAAGAAATATAAGCAGAACTGCCAAAGATAAAAATAGCAGCTTCATGGTTTTCCCCAGTAATTTTTGCTCCACTTGCCTTCAAATCTATTTCTTCAGGCAATTTTAGATAAACACATGTCCAAACTGCCTATTGACTCAGTTCAGCATCCCCCCCCCCCCCCCCTTTCTTTTCTCCATACACCACAATTCAACCAACTACTTTGCTTGGATCAGAATTTGGGTCAAGCCAACAAGAAGTAACTAATTACCGCACGCGGGGGTGTGGGCGGGCAGTATGCAACAATTTCAAAAGTACTACATAAATTGAGACTCAAGGGAAAAAAATGAAAATTTTGTTCCTTTGAGAAGAATATATCTACCAAAACTTGTAAAAAGTAAGACAAAAGTAGAATGAGTAACTACCTCAAACCGTTCATTACAAGTTTGAAGGCGAGAAAACAGCTTCTCAGCAAATCCCTAGAGGAATAATATCATTTTGTTAGTTCTTTTCGGGATGCATTAATCAAACCACGGAATATAATATAATAACTGAGAAACCTGGGCATCTTTCAGATGGTTAAGTGGTGAATAGTAGTTTGAATTACTACTTTCTGATGACTCACGCTGCTGCCTTTTCATGCTCCTCATGACACGCTGCAATTTTGCTTTCTTCTTCTTCTTGCTAGAAGTTGTACCTTTATGGTGTGCCTAAAATTTCAACAAAAAGAACACCACAAATAAATATGATACATATTTCACACTTCTTGGAAGGCTAAAAGAAGCTTCATCACAAAAAAAAAAAAAAAACAAAACAAAACAAAACAAAACAAAAAGAATACTGCATCTTTATCTCTTGTTGATTTCAAAATTACACAAAGATCATACAATAACTTCGCTTAAGAATGAAAACTTAAAATGTGGTTGATAACTTCGTTTTGTCATCAATTTTTGCTTTTGATTTTTTCCCCTCTTTCTTCTTCTTGCTCCCCACCTAGTCAGATTAAGATCTAATATGTTCTTCTTGTTGTTTATTCTTCTTCCTCTTCCACTCCACCGCTAATGGAAGTTGCCAGCCTTACAGATTTTTTAGGAAGTCACTGGATGCCAGGGCAAAGGGAGCACTGACTCCAAGATGGTCAAATATACTGAAGAAGAAAGAGCTATAAAACAAAAAAATGAGGAGAAGGATAGAAGAAGAACGGAAGAGTTTGCAAGAGAAGATTGGCTGGTGAGTTTGGTGAACAAAGGGGGAAAGGAAATGAAAACAAAATAAAGATTATAAAACACCAATTTTTCCACAATTCTCAAGTAACTTTTACCTTTTTGTAATAGGAAAACACAACTGAACACCAGTTTTAGTTTTCATTTTCAAAAACTGAAAGTTGAAAATAAAGCTCAATCAAATGGAACTTAAACCCGGGGGGGGGGGGGGGGGGGGGGGGGGAAGGAATATCAGTTTCTCAGGAGGTCCATCTAAAACTAATAATCCTAATAAAAAAAAGCTCATCCTGCTGGCAACAAACCTTATATATAGCCTCCCTGCTAAGAAGAACTTGTGGCTCTTGAGCAGCCAAATCATCTTCACTGCTTGAACCATCACAATCATCATCTTCTTCGATGTTCTCATAATCAAGAAGAAATGATAGAGTGGCAATCATGATCCTAGACAGTTGACATAAAAGAAATAGTTTCCTTACAATTTTTTATCTAAGCAATACAAAATCTAAAGAAAATGGCAAAAAACATACCTTGAAGATGGATGAAAACATGCAGTACATATTGCATTGGCGGTCCTATCATCAAACCACACCTTTCTCCTATGAAGATCACATAAAGTGATGAGTGATCTTTTCGCTTTTGCTTCATCTTCTTGCTACCACAATAGGAAAGTTAGAAATTAAACATGACAAGAGAAAAGAAATATAATTTTAATGTTGTGCAAGTGAATAACATTTACCAACCTGCAGCATAGAAAACAATATATTCTGAAGAGCCCGATTTTTAGCTTCATTTTTGTGCTTCTTGTTCATACGCCTAATACTGTGAACAACATGTGAGAATGCCAACTTTCTTAAAGCCCTGTCACCGAATGTCTGGAGCTCCATGAACAATGCAAGGGTCTCCCCAGTATCAACTATCTAGCAAGCATAGGATGAAATTAATCAAACTCCAATAAAATCATAACCAGCAAACAGCTGCCGTTTAGTTTCCAAGTAAGAAGAAGAAAAAGAAAAAGAAAACTTCAAAGCTCAAACTCATTCTCCCAATCACTTTTCTTTTTCATATTTTTCTTTTCTTAATGAAAACTGCCCCAAATGGTCTAAGCAAATCAATTTAACCCCTTTATTTTGCAAATATCCCAAACAATTCTGCTATGCTTGGAATGATATTTTCAAATAACCCACACTAGGTCTACCCACAACTAACCCAAATAATTCAATTTGTCCAAACCATTGGTGCAAGCTCAAACCTTAATTAAAACATAACAATTTTCTGGTACCTTGCGATTAATGAGAAGAATCAAAGCTTGTGCTACATGGCACCGAAGCGACGACGGTAGTGTCCGGGCCGCAGAGCGAAGGAAATCGGCCAATTGTTTGGGGAACAGTGAGAGCTGTTTAGGGTAAAACGGGGTCACGTGTGCCAGGAACATGGCTCGGTCTCCTAGGTCCTTCGCGATAGTAGGGTCGCTTCCGATACCGCTGATGGAGGTGAAGCTTAGAGCGACCTGTTGCTCAAAGAGTTCGAGGGATGATTTGAATTGGTCGTAGAGGATGGTAAGCTCCTTTTCGTACCCTTCAGGATCGCACTTCATCTTCGACTGCAGTGCCGGCAGACTCATCTTCTCTGCGGTGCGACCGGAGGCGGACAGAGCCTCCGCCGACATCTCTGGTGCGGTGGAGCGAGGTTTTCCTGTCATGTTCTTAGCTTCCTCAATACCCTTCTCTGTTTCCCTTTGTCCTCTATATACATATGACCTGGGTTTAGGGTTTTTCATTAATTTTACATTATTTTAATTTTGATTTGAAGGTTTCTCACTAATACAGGTTTAGGGTTTTCAAATTAGTTCACAAAATTGCGTTGCAAATAAAAAAAATAAAAAATTTAAAGAAAAATTGAAACATGGAGAGAAGTAAGTGTAACTAAAAGAAATTTGAGTATTTATATTAAGATATAATTTAACAGTGAACTTTATAGTTATAAATAACTAAAAGAAATTTGAGTACTTATGCTCATTTTTATTTCAAACACTATCTATTTTTTCAATTAATTTAAACATTTTTCTGTATTTGACCTCCTTTAGTAAATCTTCTGATCACCCCCCCCCCCCCCCCCGGTCTTTTGTAATCTCTATCTACCCTTCTCTTTCTCTTTTCATGTTCAAATTTTTTATTCTAATTTTTTTATTTATAAATTTATCAATTAATCTAAAAGCTTCCAGGACATTTGAATTTTTGAATCTATCTTTATCTTATAATTATAAATATATATAACTTCAATTGGTAAAATTTTTGGGCAACAATAAAAAGAAAATAGTCCAAAAAGAGGGCTAGAAAACCTTTTCGATTGAAGAGTTTCTAAAAGACATTTTCTGATTAATCTCGCAAAGAGATAATAGGGAGACCAAAAGGTCTCTCAAAGACACATCCCTCAGGGTATTCCCAGTATAAAAGCGCAAACATATCACCTTCCAAAATCTCACAATAGATACGAATTATCTGCAAATCTTTCCTATCTCAATAAGTTCAAAATAGTAAGAATGCTCGCCATAAATAAGTTCAAAATAGTAAGAATGCTCGCCATAAACTAGCTAGCTCCACTATAATAGAAAAGCCTCATCCCTAAAAGTACACCACAAATACCATTACAAAAGCCTTGGAACTCTCATTGATCTTCCACTTTATATAAGTTTGACTCAAGTATTTGAGGGTTTGCATAAGGAGCACCTTGTGCCCTGTTTTTTTTTTTTTTTTTTTTTTTTGTGCAGATCTTAGACAACTTGGAGACAATTCCTATTTATTTAAAACTTATTATTGTATTTAAACAATAACAATTGACAATGTATGTGAAAAATTGATTGAAAAGCTAAGAAAACGATATGGTTCTCATAAGATCTTAGATGACTAGAAATCATCACAGCAACGAATGGCATGATATTCATTGTAAGCACCCCCGCCCGGATATCCCAACCACCGGGTCCATCCGAACAAAAGCGCTTACATAAGGAAAGAGAAATAAACACAAGACAAAAATACCTTGGCATGCATACATAAGAAAAATACTACAGTGGAAACAAAACGATATACATGCATGCCCACAAGTATCCCGCTGGAACAGCGGGCAATGAGTATATAAAAATATACAGACACCTATGCCAACAAATAAAAGATACAAGGAACAACCCGGTACAGTCAAAAATGAGAGACATAACTCCCAACAAAACATCAGAGACAACGGGGGCAAGCTAAATGTACACCATACTAACACGGCTGGCTGCTAGGTGGAACGATCCTTGCCCTCGGCCTTAACTTTACCCTTACCTGGAATGATGGAAAGCAAGGTGAGTCGCAAGACTCAACAAGTTTATAAGAAAAGGAAAGCTGTAACGTGAATAGAAAAGGAGATCAACCCAAACCGTCCCACACATACACACAAGCCATGAGACGCAACAATACAATAGTACAGTATAATAAAATCACATACCGGTCCTTGGGGCCCACATAAGACACCTAGCTCCCAAGTTCCATACCAACTTGCCGCTGCCCTAAAAGGCAACATAAATCTCCAACAAACTTGTGCGCACTGTCCCGGGTCGGTACTCCCGTCACCCGTATCCATGTCGGTACTCCCGACACCCGAGCCATAGGCTCCCTCAGAACGGTACTCCCGTCCGAGAACTAAATACTACCAGTAACCATGCAATGCACATAACAATGCAATGGCGTAGTGAGCATCAACGTGATACATGGCGCCCATACATCCAAGCATCAGGCCATGCTTTGCCCATATAATAAACCACACACGATGCATATGCCCGTGCTGGATGCATCATAACCAAGCTAGAATGTCCGTGATCAAGCATAACCAAATCATGATAATCCCAACATGCAGCCCGTACCCATGTGCACACCAAACCATGCAACAAGAATAAAATGTAACCAGGCATGCTATTATCACATAACGGCAGAGCTAGTCAGTAGTGTTTGGCACCGGTCAACGGTCAGTGACTAGGAGAGACCACCCGATGGCCTAAGATAGACCGTACGACAGTCACACCATCACCGAACAGCCGATCCTTACCCCCACTGCACAACCACTCTAGCTTATAAACAACCAAAAATCCAATAATAATACCCAAACAGCTAAGAACCTAACCCCGAGTGAGTACGACATCATTCCCATAGGCTTGGGGTGGTACAAACCCCCGTAGGCAACCAACGAATAAAATCCTCGAGACCAGGTTAATAAATTAAATTTTAAAACAAACCGTTTAAAATTCCATAATTTATTAACAGCCGAAACCAACGAAGGGAGGTCAAATAAAATGGCAACGAAAGAAACAACGAGGAGGGTATAAAGAACTTGCCTTTACGAAGGTATCCTTAAGCTTGATTCGACCCAACAGGGTAAAAATTATACAAACTGTAATATTCTAATTATTTGCCAAAATTAATAATATTGAGCTCTAAAAGAAATTCTGACCGTACAGAATATTAATTACTAACTTCTTTACATACTTGGAAAATTAACTCTTGAATTAAACTTGATTTAATCCGAATTTTGGCCCCAAAATCTCTCAAATTTCTTCTGCGCGCACGCTGCTGTTTTCTGAAATTTGTTTGCTGATCATATGCAGAAATGACGCCCGAAATTGGGCTTTAAATAGGGGCAAAATGGGCGGAGGAGGCGCGGCCACGTGGCAGCACGCGGACCAGCACTGGAGGCCACCGCCTCTAACCGAAACGACGTCGTTAAGGACGTTTGACTGATTAAAAATCAGTCCAAAACCTCAGCCTCGCGCGCGCCCCCCGCGTTTCGAACCCGCAACCGGCCACCTCGCACGCACGCCCGCGACCACCCGCGCCACACGCTCGCCTTAACCATATAGTGCGCGCATTTAATTTAAAGGGGTCTTCGGACCCTTTTACAAAATCGCCCCAGCCACCCCTATACTTCCATTAATCACACAAACACCCCCTATAATATTTACACTAATGCCCGAAACTTCTAAAAATCCCACAATTTAATTTCTTTCAATTTTTTTTTCTTATTCCATAAATTTTCTAAAATAATTAATTATTTAGCTTAATTTCTTATTTCCTTAAAATCACATAATAAATTATTATTTATAACAACAAGTTATTTTAATATTCCTTTTAAATTAAATTACCCCAAAATTAAATTAAATTGCCATTTACGGGCCGTTACAAATCCTTCCCCCCTTAAAAGAATTTCGTCCCAGAAATTCGTACCTGGCTAGGCAAATAACTGAAGGTGAAGTCGCCTCATGTCCTCCTCTAGCTCCCAAGTAACCTCCTCAAGAGTATGCCGCTGCCACTGGACTTTCACATAGGGAATCGTACGGTTGCGGAGCACTTTCTCTTTCTGATCCACGATACTGGCAGGCAACTCGATGTACGACGCGTCCTCTTGCACCACGAGCGGGTGATAATCAATGACATGCCCGGGATCTGCCACGTACTTGCGAAGCATCGAAACATGAAAGACATCATGTACGTGGGCTAACTGAGGGGGTAAAGCTAATCGGTAAGCCAACGATCCGACTCGCTCCAGTATCTCGAACGGTCCCACATAACGAGGGCTTAACTTGCCAGATACTCCAAAGCGTCGAACACCCCTCATCGGCATGACTCGAAGGAGAACATGATCACCTACATCAAACTCCAAATCTCGGCATCGTCTGTCCGCATAACTCTTCTAACGGTCCTGAGCTGCCTTCATCCTAGCTCGAATCAACTGGATCCTCTCTGTCGTCTGCTCTACCAACTTCGATCCAAGTAACGCTCGCTCCCCAATCTCAGTCCAGCAAAGCGGTGATCTACACGGTCGCCCGTACAACACCTCAAGAGGTGCCATCCCAATACTGGCCTGGAAGCTATTATTGTAGGCAAACTCCACTAGCGACAGATGGTCATCCTAGCTCCCATGGAAATCCAGTACACATGCACGGAGCATGTCCTCCAAAGTCCGTATGGTCCGCTCCGACTGCCCGTGGGTCTGAGGGTGGAAGGCTGTACTGAAAGTCGGCTGGGTCCCCATAGCACTCTGTAACGCCTCCTAAAATCATGAGGTAAATCGAGGATCCCTGTCTGACACAATGCTAGCTGGGACTCCATGCAGTCTCACCACCTCATCAATGTATAACTTGGCCAGTCGACGGATAGGATAGGTCTTCTTGACAGGTAGGAAATGTGCTGATTTAGTCAACGGTCGATAATCACCCATATTGAATCGAATCCCCGACTGGATCGCGGCAATCCCAAGACGAAATCCATAGCTATACGCTCCCATTTCCACTCCGGAACAGCTAAAGGTCGTAACAATCCCTTGGGCCTCTGATGCTCAGCTTTGATTTGCTGGCACACCAAACATCGTGATACAAACTCTGCTACGGTCCTCTTCATGTCGCTCTACCAATATTGATGCCGCAAGCCCTGATACATCTTTGTCACTCCAGGATAGATAGTATAGGGAGAACGATGAGCTTCCTCTAGGATCCTCTGCTTGATATCACTGTCACTCGGCACACAAATCCGTCCACGAAACAATAGCAAACCATCGTCCCTCTGGCTGTACCCCAATGGCCCAAATCTCTCCATATCAGCCATGATCTCGCCAAGCTCCACATCCTGTCGCTGTCAATCGCAAATCTGACCCTCTAGATCCGAATGGATACTCATGATAGCACAATAGAGTGTAGGATTGTCTGATGCCACTGAGATGGTAAGGTCACTCATATGCTCTAGTAAGAACCACTCTTGCACCATCATAGCTGCAACTGATGCTCCACGGCGACTCAGTGCATCCGCTACCACATTGACTTTACCTAAGTGATAGAGGATCTCACAGTCATAATCTTTAAGCAGCTCTAACCAACGACATTGCCTCATATTAAGTTCCCTCTGTGAAAAGAGGTACTTAAGGCTCTTGTGATCAGTGTAAATCTGGACCTTCTCGCCATAAAGATAATGCTTCCAAATCTTCAAGGCAAAAACTACAACCGCCAACTCCAGAGCATGTGTAGGGTAATTCTCTTCATGCCTCTTCAACTGTCTAGATGCATAAGCATTCACTCGGCCGTCCTGCATAAAAACGCACCCTAGCCCTTCATATGAGGCATCACTGTAAACAGTAAATAACTCACCACTCCTGGGTATCGTCAGTACTGGCACTGAAGTCAAACGCCGCTTTAACTCCTAGAATGATCTCTCACAAGACTCGTCCCAAATAAATCTGGCGCCCTTCCTTATCAGCTTCGTCAGAGGTGATGCAAGCCATGCAAAGCCTTCTATGAACCGTCGATAATACCCGGCAAGGCCAAGAAAACTCTGAATCTTCGTCACTGTCATCAGTCTTGGCCAATCCATCACGGCTATGGTCTTCTCTAGATCTACTGAGATACCCTCACCTGAGAACACGTGTCCCAAGAATACAACTCGGGTCTGCCAAAACTCAAATTTAGAAAACTTGGCATACAACTGCTCCTTCCTGAGCTTCTGCAGAACCATGCTCAGATGCACCTCGTGTATCTCAAGGCTCGGTGAGTAGACTAGGATGTCATCAATAAAAACTATGACAAAGGAATCCAGATATTCCTTGACTACCCTATTCATTAGATCCATAAACACTGTAGGTGCATCGGTCAGCCCAAATGACATGACCACAAACTCGTAATGGCCGTAACATGTACGAAATGCGGTCTTCGCAATATCCTCATCTCTGACCTGCACCTGATGATAACCTGACCCCAAGTCTATCTTGGAAAACACCAATGCACCACGCAACTGATCTAGTAAATCATCCACACGGGGTAGGGGGTACTTATTCTTAATTGTTACCTGATTAAGCTGTCGGTAATCTATACACAGCCGCATAAACCCGTCCTTCTTACGCACAATTAATACTGGAGCCCCCATGGTGATGTGCTCGATCGAATAAACCCTTTATCCAGAAGATCTTGCAATTGCACCTTAAGTTCTTTTAGTTCATTGGCAGCCATATGGTAAGGAGTCTTGGAAATGGGCTGCGTACCTGATATCAGATCGACTGCAAAATCAATCTCCCGGTGTGGTGGTAGTCCCGGTAACTCATCTGGGAACACATTTGGAAATTCTCGCACCACAGGATAGGCAGCCAACTCCTTCTTCTCCCCAGCTATCACTGTCACAAATGCAAAATAAGCTTCACACCCACGTCGTATAAGCCTCTCGGCGTGCATAATCGATATCATCGGTACGCATAACCGATATCATCGGCGCGGTTACCACTGGCTTCACACCCCGGTACGTAACAATTGATCTCCCTAGGTACTCAAATGAAATCACCTTCTGACGACAATCAACTCGAACATAGTGCCGTGAGAGCCAATCCATACCCAATAGTAAGTCAAAATCCTGGATCGCCAAAACAATAAGATCCCCCAACAATACCTGGTCGTGAATCCCTATCTCGCAATCCCTGACCATCTCACTCCCCAACAATACCATCCCTCCCGGTGTCGAAACAGACAAATCATATGGTAAGGGGGTACACGGGATCGGGATCTTATGCAACAGATGGGGTGCTATAAAAGAGTGGGTAGAACCTGTATCAAATAAGGCACGTACGTCGTGACCATGGAGAGAGAGTATACCTTGTATTGTATCACTGCCCTCAGTTGCCTCGGCGGCTGTCACTGCAAACGCCTTCCCCTGGACCCTGCGCCCTAGGTGCAAATTGTCTGGGCCCTACACCTCCAGTCCGTAGCCCTCCAATCTGTGCTGGCTGGGTGCACACGTTCGCTCGATGGCCCCTCTGTCCATAGCGAAAGCAAATAATATCCTGCCCTGTAGCCGGTTTAGGCCCCTGTGGACAGTCCCTCTTCAAATGTCTCGGCTGACCACAACAATAACACACGTCCCGACGTACATCTCGACACTGCCCCTGGTGTCTCTGCTCGTACTGCCGGCACTGTGGAAGCCCTGAACTCTTACTACCCGCATCCCATTTTCTCTTCTTACTGCTGCTCCCTGCGCCCTTCATGACTAACTGGTCCGATCGAGCCTCCAATTAGTCCCGCTCCACTGCGTGGGCCCGCTGAACAACCGTAGGAAAGTTGGGTGCCTCAATACCAGCCATGGCGTGACGAATCTCTGGTCGCAACCCCCTCTGAAACTTGCTGACTCTGCAAGACTCAGGGGTTACTAACTCTGGAGCATAACGAGATAACGCCACGAACTCAGTCGCGTACTGTGTGACTGTCTTACTCCCCTACTATAAGTCAATAAACTCGAACACCTTCTGCTCTCTGACCCAAGCCGGTACATAAGTCTCATTGAACGCCGCGAAAAACTGTGCCCATGTCGGGCCCTCATCACCATATCGCTGTCTGGTGGTCTCTCACCATCGCTCGGTGTCACCTCGCAACAGAAAGGTCCCCAGTCGAACCCTATGGGCCTCTGCACAGCCTATAGATCGTAGGTGCTTCTCCATTGCCAGTAGCCAATCCTCGGCCTCTGTCGCGTCGGCGCCTCCACTAAACCCTGGTGGACGTAGGGCCATAAAATCTTTAAGCAATGCAGCACCAGAACTATCCTCTGCCCCTAGCGTACCTGAGTGCGACGCTTGGGCCGTAGTGGTCCTACCATCATGACTGCGCTCCTGACGTAACTAAGATGCCGCCAGTACATCCACAGCCCATAGGATACCTACCAATGTCTCCTGCATGTTTGGAGGCCCTGCCTGTCTCTCATCTTCTGTACCTGTCGCCAGTACCTCAGGAGTAGGAACAATATGCCCTCTACCTCGCGCCGACGATCTACCACGACCTCGTCCACGACGTGCGTCCATGAGTCCTACATAACCAAGATTAATTAGAACGCATTTCAAAATTAAGGACACGTCTTAACACTCTAACACTACCTAACAACCTTGGTGTACAGTTACTTGTCCCCCAAATTGACTCAATGACGCTCTGATACCAACATTGTAAGCACCCCTGCCTGGATATCCCAACCACCTTGTCTATCTGAACAAAAGCGCTTACATAAGGAAAGAGAAATAAACACAAGACAAAAATACCCTGGCATGCATACATAAGAAAAATACTACAGCGGAAGCAAAACGATATACATGCATGCCCACAAGTACCCCGCTGGAACAGCGGGTAAGGAGTATATAAAAATATACAGACACCTATGCCAACAAATAAAAGATACAAGGAACAACCCAGCACAGTAAAAAATGAGAGACATAACTCTCAACAAAACATCAGAGACAACGGGGGCAAGCTAAATGTACACCATACTGACACGGCTGGCTGTTAGGTGGAATGATCCTCGCCCTTGACCTTCGCTTTACCCTTACCTGGAATGATGGAAAGTAAGGTGAATCGCAAGACTCATCAAGTTTATAAGAAAAGGAAGGCTGTAACATGAATAGAAGAAGAGATCACCCCAAACAGTCCCACACATACACACAAGCCATGGGACCCAACAATACAATAGTGTAGCATAATAAAAGTACATACCAGTCCTTGGGGCCCACATAAGACACCTGGCACCCAAGTCTCATACCAACCTGCCCTTGCCCTGAAAGGCAACATAGATCTCCAACAAACTTGTGCGCACTATCCCGGGTCGGTACTCCCTTCACCAGTATCCATGTCGGTACTCCCGACACTCGAGCCATAGGCTCCCTTGGAACGGTACTCCCGTCCGAGAACTAAATACTACCAGTAACCATGCAATGCACATAACAATGCAATGGCGTAGTGAGCATCAACGTGATACATGGCGCCCATACATCCAGGCATCAGGCTATGCTCTGCCCATATAGTAAACCACACGCGATACATATGCCTATGCTGGATGCATCATAACCAAGCTAGAATATCCGTGACCAAGCATAACCAAATCATGATAATCCCAACATGCAGCCCGTACCCATGTACACACCAAACCATGCAATAAGAATAAAATGTAACCAGACATGCTATCATCACATAACAGCAGAGTTAGTCAGCAGTGCTTGGCACTGGTCAACGGTCAGTAACTAGGAGAGACCACCCGACGACCTAAGATAGACCGTATGACAGTCACACCATCACCGAACAGCCGATCCTTTCCCCCACTGCACAACCGCTCTAGCCTATAAACAACCAAAAATCCAATAATAATACCCGAACAGCTAATAACCTAGCCTTGGGTGAGTACGGCATCATTCCCATAGGCTTGGGGGTGGTACAAACCCCCGTAGGCAACCAACAAATAAAATCCTCGAGACAGGTTAATAAATTAAATTTTAAAACAAACCGTTTAAAATTCCATAATTTATTAACAGCCGAAACCAACGAAGGGAGGTCAAATAAAGTGGCAACGAAAGAAACAACGAGGAAGGTATAAAGAACTTGCCTTTACGAAGGTATCCTTAAGCTCGATTCGACCTAATAGGGTAAAAATTATATAAACTGTAATATTTCAATTATTTGCCAAAATTAATAATATTGGGCTCTAAAAGAAATTCTGACCGTACAGAATATTAATTACTAGCTTCTTTACATACCTAGAAAATTAACTCTTGAATTAAACTTGATTTAATCCGAATTTTGGCCCCAAAATCTCTCAAATTTCTCCCGCGCGCACGCTACTATTTTCTGAAATTTGTTTGCTGATCGTATGCAAAAAAGACGCCTGAAATTGGGCTTTAAATAGGGGCAAAATGGGTGGAGGAGGCGTGGCCACGTGGCAGCGCGCGGACTAGCACTGGAGGCCACCGCCTCTAACCAAAACGACGTCGTTTCGGACGTCTGGCTGATTAAAAATAAGCCCAAAACCTTGGCCTCACGCGCGCCCCCCGCGTTTCAAACCCACAACCGGCCGCCTTGCACGCACGCCCGCGACCACCCGCGCCACACGCTCGCCTTAACCATATAGTGCGCGCATTTAATTTAAAGGGGTCTTCGGACCCTTTTACAAAATTGCGCCAGCCACCCCCATACTTTCATTAATCACACAAACACCCCCTATAATATTTACACTAACGCCCGAAACTTCTAAAAATCCCACAATTTAATTTATTTCAATTTTTTTTCTTATTCCAGAAATTTTCTAAAATAATTAATTAATTACCTTAATTTCTTATTTCCTTAAAATCACATAATAAATTATTATTTATAACAACAAGTTAATTTAATATTTCTTTTAAATTAAATTACCCCAAAATTAAATTAAATTTCCATTTATGGGCCGTTACATTCTTTCTCTTGGAAACCCTCAAAAACCATGAGAGACTCTCCCAATTGGAGCCCTAAGAGGATCTGGGTCGACCCCTTCAAGCGTTCCTCTTGTTAATTACAAGGCACTACAGTGGTAGCACGATGAGAGTACCCAAGCTCTTTGGAAAACGGCTAGCCTCTTACAAAACATTATGTCCCATACCTAAGTGCCACTAACTTTACAAAACTAGGTGACAAAGAGGTAAATTGGACTAACTCTTAGGACTTTTCCAGTCTAAGATAATCTTTCTTGACTGGAAGCCTTCTGGGTAGAAGACACTCAGGAAACCATCCATCGACCATCTCATCCCTGGAAGGTAGATTTTGCCACAAAGAATGATAGGGCTAAAAAAGAAATTGGGTCCCTTTGAAAAATCAACCTAGAAAATTTCCATAGTGGAACTAAAAACTCTCGTGCTTTATTATAGAACTTATCCATATGTTTTCTCAAATCACAACATGTCTCTCGAGAAGAAAAATACTTTCAATTACCTATCAACATATAACTTACCATATCCCTATGTTGATTTTGTCTCTTTCAATCCGTCAACTCATGTTCTCAAGGGTACCTAGGTATACTTACCATTGCTCCAACCCTTTTTATATCACCAAAGGTAAGGTTTGAAACAACTAATTTGGAGCCAAT
The DNA here is from genome assembly GCF_014633365.1 of Diospyros lotus. Lineage (NCBI taxonomy): Eukaryota > Viridiplantae > Streptophyta > Magnoliopsida > Ericales > Ebenaceae > Diospyros > Diospyros lotus. Next base: position 6,792,869 of record NC_068344.1, on the reverse strand, counting down.
TGTTCATAATTTCTAGGGTGTGTACTAATAAGCACACGAAACTAAAAGTTAAGTCAATAATTAGGGTTAAATTTCTTCCAAATGCTACATCCGGGAAACACCTTTACCTAAGCAAGTTCGTAACACACGCCTATATCAAGGATCGTTCCATTCTTGATTAGAACCTACCTTGGCCTATGTACACAATTACTATTTCACCACAACCCCTAAATTTCTTGAGCGCACTCATCACTTTTTAGCAACCTTAACTTCACGAATTTCTGTTGTGGATGCGATTATCCCAAAAGAATCTTTCACAAATCTCTGTTAACAGCTTGCCAAACATTATTTCATCGCTCAAGATCACATCTCCTTCTTCCAATTCTCTTTTGATTATCGACTATCATAATCCACATAACAATTATCCCGCTTAGGTTATCTTCCAAACCTTCAATCCTTTTTATAGCGGTTAGGGATTCTACCACAATGCTCCGGCCCATAGGAACTTGGACTCTAATCCATACATAACATCCACGTTGCTGCCCAAACATTGGCATCTGAACGTCTCTACAGTTCACTGTGTCGCTCCGACTCATGGGTATCACACCCCAAAACGCGAGCCAACCACCAGTCCTCTGCCTTGGTCCCTAGGCTCAAATACGTTGTTACAAGCCAAGCACTAACGGTGTTATAGCTACGTTAGAACTCCTTACTCCGTCTCCGAGAGCTATAGTGGTTCTTATTAATACTAGTTCAAATCCCTGATCTCTTGGATTCCCTTAATTTTCTTTTTCAGAGTAATACTCAATTGTATCATGCACCCTTATCCTAACCATTCCTAAGACTTCAAATTTCTTTCCCACAATTTAATCTCTTTTACTTTCTAAATTTTTACTTTCCAAATTTATCATGCACGTGACGGAACCTCATGCTCCTATTTCGCGACTGACTTTCAACTTGACACCTCACTTTATGGATTCATCAATCCTATTTCCCTCTTTGAACCAATTAGGATCAACTTCAATGTATTAGGATCTAATCATGTCTCATGACATCTTTACGAGATTAATCAAGCTTTAGCAAACCTATCTCATTGCTTGGTGCCTAAAAACCCAAGTCAGGACTTTTATGATTACGCCTTAGTCCTTGATAATCTTTGTGCTAATTATTTTCTTCTGAGTTTGACTTTCTTAAATCAACTAGGGTCATTTCAAGCTTTAAGATAGCATCGTCTCCATTTTTATTTTTTTTTATCACCAAGTGTATACAGTAGGCGTAAATTTTCTTTAGAAACACCAAATCAAACTCGTAATTCTCTTGTCTTGAAATCTTTCCAACCTCCAAGATTCGTCCTAAATTACCGATCTCTATTTTATCATTGATCCTTATATCGTTTGCAATCCCCATATATTCACGTAAGGTTTTATTCTGCAAATCCCCTACAAGCCAAAGATTCTTTCAACTTCCAAGAGAAAATTCTAAAACCCTAAGTCATCAAGATTTCTCTCAAAAGAAAAATTCCCACTATAACCTAGAGCATTTTATTCAAGCCAATTACCACCGAGAAAAACTTCTAAACACCTCAAACAAGAATTCGATCCTCAATTAGTTCCGATTCGTTTTCCTTGCCTGATCCTAAACTAATATTCTCGATATAGTTCTTTTTTTTTTTTTTTTTCTATCATCTCCCAAAACTTCCATAAAACTTAATATCCCCATCAACAATTTCGGATTCCTAAAATCCTCAAATTCTATTTTCAAAAGCTTTTATCGAATCATCCTGGGTTTCTTATCGGGTCATTCCTAGGATTCTCGATCTATACCAAATCATTCTTTCCCTTGAATCCTTATACCATTCGATCAAAACCTGACTTACAATTAGGTTGTGTCATATCAAACTAATCGTCCACAACTTGTTTCTTCTTAATAACCACCAGTTATCCCAACATTTAGTGAGATTGATTTTAACTAATGATCTCCAATCTACGGTTTCCAAATCTTACGAATCCTCAGTTATGGTTTATCGAACCAACCTTACATTCGACCCATATTGTTGGATGCTAACTCCCAATCCAACGTTCCATCACTTAGATAAATCTAGTATTCTCCAATTAATAATTTCAAAGACTTCAACCGACAAACCTCCAAATCTCCAAGCAGGGATTTTGTCTTTATGACCTATTGGCTCCCTTCCCCTAAGTCTCCGTTCGGGATTTTCACTAGTTAGCCCTAACTGAATCCGTTCTTCTTAAGTCCTCAATTCGGATATTTAACTTAACCTTAAGATCTTCAAGTCGTTTTTCTTTCCCATGCCCTTGACAGGTTCTCCTAATAATCTCCGTCATTTCACTTATCTTTGTCAGGGCATGACATCACCATCATTTAACATGTCCCAATCGGGGGGTACTAAGACGATTTACGAAAATTCTTCCCAAAGAGATTTATACTATACTTTAAGTTGTACCAGAATCACCAAAGTATTTATTCCTCAAAGGTTTTGGATCATATATCTCTTTCATTTCGACGACCCTCATTACTGGCTTCCTAATTTCCAGAAGATGTGAATAGAACTTGTTCATCTCCACTTGACGCTGAAAGTATATTCAAATTGAAAACCTCAAATTTCACCTTTCTAGAGTCTCCATACCATTTTTGACTATGTTCCGAACGTCTCTTAGAATCCATAACCCTGTTCTAAGTTCTCATTCAATAGTTCTAACCATGCTAAGTTCAGCAACCTGGCTTAACCATCCTAGGGTTTTTAACCTAGGGCACCAATACCAATTGTAACACCCCGTCTCGCCAGGCGTGTCACTATAAGCGTATCCTCGGGATTTCTTTCTTTTTTTTTTTTTCAAGCTCAACACGCGCGGTGTGTCAGAACAATCTTTTCATGCAGATACAAACCCCGAGAACCCCAGCCTTACCCGTTTAACTACCAAGATCAATAATCTTAAACTAAACGGGACATAATACGACGCAGCGGATACATTAATATCAAAACACTGTAGTTCTTACATTGCATTTCCTTAGCGAAATACGCCATACAAATCAAATGACAACATTGCTAATATACAACTGTTCATTTACAACCTGAGATACGTATTAAAGCCTCCAAATGTTACAATGACTATCAAACTAAGCACCATTGGCCCTCAACTGGCCACATCCTTGCCCTCGCAGCGGTCCTTGGCTGGAACATTAAACATTCCAGGGGCATAACCCAGGTTAGATGATAAAACATCTAAGTGATGGCATGAAACAATTTATACAATGCATGAAAGACACACGAGTATGGCATACGAAGACAACAATATGCAAGACACGTCTAGCTTGAGAAATCACCCTAGCATACTCAACCTCCCGTGGAAAACACCATTCCACACACCGTTGGGGTTGAGCTTGCCGCGACATACTTAATCCCTTGAATGCCCCACTGTGACATCCGTTCACCTAGTTTAACATTAATCCCTCGAGTGCACCGTCGTGACACCCATCACCTAGTTTAACATTATTCCCTCGAGTGCCCCAGTGTGACACCCGTTCACCTGGATTAACATTGTCCCAATCTCAAGTAGACCCCATCCCGTCCCATACGGACACAACACCAACACGAATATCAATACCCCGATGATATGAAAATCACACGCCATGCACCGACTCTTTTATAAGTAAAAACAGTTGATGCAATATATCACATGTTCAATATGCAAATGATGCCACAAATACATAAGTAAAACGCCTTTGCAGAACAACCCAAGTTCCGGAGATAAAACCGCTCACTAGAACTGGTCCCAATTGCGTGTAACCTAAGTTTGGGAGGGTAACACCGCCCACCTGAACCCACTACACACCTTCCAACATATTTTCAAGATAAGGTAAAGAAAGGATCAGACCACTCACCTTGAACGAAACTCAAATGCCTCAAATCTTGTGCTGAACCTCAACTTTTGTGCAACTCCTCAAGTTTTTTGACCAAACCACCTCCTTACACGCCCTCACGCGCTATCCAAGTGCTCTGCGCATGTGATGCTTCGCATATGCTTAAAAAGCCCTCTATCTACTAAACCCGAAGCTCTCTTATCTGGCACGAACTTCTCACAATTTCAAATGAGAAACCTTTGGTTATGAACCCCTATTTATAGGTTTTGGAAACTTAGCCACCAAGAAACATATATTCTGCAATCATTTCAAATATTTCAAAATCTTTTACAATCATTCCAAATCTTCTAAAGATCTTCTGCAATCATTGTAAATCTTCTAAGATTTTCTATAATCATTTCAAATCTTCTAATATCTTTTGCAATCATTCCAAAATCTTCTAATATCTTTTGCAATCATTGTAAATCTTCAAAGATATTATATAATCATTACCAAATCTTTTAAGATATTCTACAATCATTCCAAATCTTTTAAGATTTTATATAATCATTACCATATCTTCTAAGAGATTCTACAATCATTCTAAATCTTCTAAGATTTTATATAATCATTATTATCCAAATCAAATCTTATTCAAATCATATCCAACAAAATCTTATCCAATTAAATCTTATCCAAATCTTATCTTATCCAATCAAATCTTATTCTTAAAGTCATCATGAGCCTTCATCTTATCTCTAATGTCATCATAAGGCTTCATCTTATCTCTAATATCATCATGAAACTTCATCTTTACCACTAAAGTCATTTATGAGGCTTTTCTTGAATTTTTCAAATGCCCCTAGTAAAAAGGTTTAAATAATTACACTTTGACCTGAATTTTTTGGGTAATTTCACTTTAACCCTTTTCAACATGGTCCCCGGACTAATTTTTAATTGCATTTTAGTCCCTAAAAATGGATTAATTTTGCTAATACCCTTAATTTTTAGGTAAATTACACTTTTACCCCAACCTCAAAAATTATGATTTTGCCCCTGGCTCAAAAACTGAACTTCTCTTTAAAGACCTTTATAACCCTTTGAAATATCCTAAAACATTCTCTTTAAAATTCCGAAAAAATATCGTTTCAATCTCCCTCTATCAATTTCGAAAAACTGCACTTAGGCTCGAATCTTTGTTTTTGGCTACAAACCCTTTTGTTTCTTCCAAAAACTACTGAAGGGTTACTCCATATGCCAAATATGAACTTCCTCGGGGTTCCATTGACTTCTCGGATGCCCCGTACGATAATTCGGTATTTCATCCTAAATCACAATTGCCTTTTTAGCTGTACCGGGAGCCGTTCCCGATCCAACTTCTTTTGATGCCTAAAATCATAACTCGTATTACTTGTCGATACTATACCATTTTTCTTGGCTATTTAGGGTCCAGGGTACTCCCTCTGACTAATTCGATTGTCCAAAGTTGCGTTAGTGTACCCTATAGTTTTATTTTTCCACAAAGTCCATTTATGCCCTTCACTAAATACCGTTTATATCCTCAAATCATTCTTGGGTATTACAGAAAGACTTTAGTGGGACACTCTTTTTCTTCTCGAGGCAGGCCTATTAAGTGAACTTAGTGATGAATGTGTAAGACAATGAGAAACCTATCATTTTCACTACCAAAGACAAAACAGACATCATTATGCCTCGTGATGGACCCCATGGTGATCTTAGCTATGATAGCCAAACACCTTATCTGGAGAATCTTAGTGGCTATCAGTAGCTCAATCAGTCTAATATATTGGAATTGCTTTGAATAGGTGAACATCTCCCACAATAAGTTTAAGAGATCGCAATAGTCAAGCTGTGATCGCATTCACAAGAGATCGCAAGTATCATTCAAAGACCAAACACTTTGATACGAGACATGATTTTGTTAGAGATGTAGTTACACAAAAAGAAGTACACTTATAATATATCTCAATAAACAAGATGATAGCAAATCCGTTCACAAAACTTATTCCAAGGAATTTGTTCCATGGCCATGTTAAATCCCTAGTTATGGTGTTTTGTGAACAATAACATATAAATATTATTTCCTATTTCATGTTTAGGAATGAATTATGTTTCATTATTGATTAACGCCTATTGTGTTTAGTAATCAATTTGTTTAAGCCTACACACACATAATGCTTAATGTATGATACTAAGTGCATAAATGTTGAGTGGAATATATAATACTTTGTGCATAATGCTAAGTGTAAGAATTAAAGATATGGCGGAGAGTTGATTGGTTTTCTCACACAAATAATCACATCTTAAGTGGTGCATGGATGAAATATATGTTGAGTTTTTTGTTATAAATGTTTTGATGATGACTATGTTATGCTAAATTAAGCCGTCATTAATTAAGTCGTCATTAATTTTTCATGACGGCTTTTTTGCGGCGATTTCAGAAACCGTAGCAAAATTCATTAAAAAACTTAATTTTGCTGCGGTTTTCAAAAAATTGCCTCTAAATTCAGAAAATAAATAAATAATTAAAAAATTAAATTAAAATTTACGGTAATTTTAGAAAAACCGCTTCTAAATTAAATAATTAAATTAATATTTGCGATAGTTTTGAAAAACCGCCGCAAAATATAATTTTTTAATCAATTTAACAACGGTTTCTAAAAATTGTCACTAAATTTAAAAAATAATTAAATAATTAAATTAATATTTGCGGCGATTTTGAAAAACCGTAGCTAAATTCATTTTAAATTAAATTAAATAAAAATTAAATTAATTAAATAATATTTTTAAAATTAATTTAAAAATTAATTAAATTAATAATATTATTTTTTAATTAATTTAAATAATTAGTTAACGAAATAATATTAATTAATTTTTTAAATTAATTAAATAATATTTATTTAATTTATTTTAAATTTATATTAAAAAAATATAGAATATAATTCTGAAAAATGAGATTGGTTTAATATATAATTAATATGCGTGAATATATTATAAGGAGGCTTCACATATCAAATGGTTTCACACGCGCACGCGCGTACGAGAGGTTGCGGGTTCGAATCTGAGAAAGGAGAGGAAGCTGGAAAATTAAATTTCAGCATGACCACGTGGCGCGCAAGGCCAAGCGCGGGTGTGTGGGGCTTGCGCCCACGAGCAGCCAGGCGCTCAGCCTGACCGCTTAGTTGTGAACTGGTGCGGCAAATAGCGGTGGTAAATTATTATTTTTTTAATTTAATATTTTGCAGTATTTTTGCCGCAGTTTAGAAACAGCCGCTAAATATTTCAAAAACTGTCGCTAAATCACATAGTTTCCGGCGATTCCTAAACGGCTACAAAAAATATCATTTAGCGGTGGTTACTCCAGTGATTACTGAAAATCGCTGCTAAATGCTTCGCGACGCCTGATATAGCGACGATTTTCAAAATCGCCGCTAAATTACTTAAACCGTCGCAAAATGCAAAAAAAATCGCCGCTAAATTCTGATTTTTTTTATAGTGTTATGTTCTCATATTTCTTGAAGATACAGTTTGTCTTGATAGAATATGTTAAGATTACTTTAAGAATATATAAGTTCAAGGAATCTTGATAAAATTATCTATTAATATGTCTTTTCTATTAATGCTCTCATATGTGCCAATATTATTATAATTCTCTTCAAAGTTCTCAATGGATATTCTACATATCCACATTGCATAAGTATCTTATGGAGCTTATGATAAGCTTAGGATTAAGCTTGATATCCTAAGTGCTTGATATCTTAAGTAATCTATATTTTTGTTGAAATTCAAATAGTGTGTTGTATGCCAAGAACAACATGTCTCTAATGCATTCTCAATGTTTAAGGGACATATATCAAAGTTCTTGTAGTAAATGATCATATACTCATGAGATGTTTTCTTATTTGATATTTAGTATCAAAATCTTAAGGTTCTCAATGTTTTGAAATTTTTAGAACACTCGGAGAATCTAAAAGTTGGATGATCATTGTTTGAAAAGCAAAACATTCAAGTGTTTAGATCTTATTAAAGCAAGCATTATTTGATTTAGTTTCTGAAACTTCAATCGAGTGATCCATTCGAGTAGTAAATGTAACAGCCCGCCTCCCGGAGCCCCTGCCAACGAAAAGGATCCGTGAAAAGGTCATTATATGGATGATACCAAACAATAACACCAGCCAAAACTCACACACAATCCTTATTTTAACCATAACCTTTTTTATCACATGACGCTTAATAATTATCCTTACATAACTGTACACAACGTACGACCATTCGAGATTACATAACATACATCGATTTCTAAAAACGTAACACGATAACCTGACAATCACCATACCAAAACAACACCTAGGACCCTAGTTCCGGGAGAACTCTGCACTTGCTATTATAGCTCGACAATCTGGGCCCAAACCCGCTGGACGTTCCTGCCCACACTGGCCTGTCTTCTACCTGGAATGATGGTCAAGTAAAGGGTGAGTCACAAGACTTAGCAAATGAATACAAGAACAAGGCTGGTATGGCAGAAGATATAACCCCTAAACCACCCGCACACCATGTGAAAAACAAGCATCAACTCACACACCCAGTGCCTAAGACAAACACACGCACATCATAAACCACAAGTAAACCCACATAAATAAACATGCATATAATGGTCATTGGGGCCCACATAAAAGACACTAGCACCCAAGTCCCCAACAAACATGCCGCTGCCATGAACTGGCAAGCATAAAACCACAAGCCAAATATAACCTCAGGTCGGTACTCCTGCTTGAAACGAAACGATCATCTCGTTTGTGGTATTAACGCTAACCTCAGGTCGGTACTCCCACCTGAAACGACATGGTCCTCCCGTTCGTGAAAATAGCCTCAGATCAATGCTCTCGTCTGAAAAAGGTACCTCGAGTAATCAGAATCACCGTGCGCATAGAACCATGCAATGCAACACATAAGAAATGTAATGGCTCATGCAGCATAAACGTGATGGGAAGGCCTCCATAAACCAAGCATTAGGCCATGCTATGCCCACATAGGAATTCACACATGTGAGATGCTCTAAATGCATATGCTTGTTGTTGTACTTTTTGTACATTAGTTTTAATGATGAAAAATATTTATTGATTTAATCCCTAAGTCATGAGTCAAGACTATGGTTTTCAACATACATCAATTTTAATATCATGTATTTCTGTGTGAAAATGAAAACCAAAAGCATTTCAAGTATCAAGATTTCAAAACCCTGTTTTTGACTAAGTCTAGAAGGTTAACACCTTATAAGGAGACATATATGAAAATATTTTTATTTTGGAAAACTATCTCCCGGTATTTTGATACCTAACATTCATAAGTGCTAAAACGATTTTTAATGAATTTTTCATTAAATAGAAAGTATATATTTTGGAGGTGGTAAAATCGCAAAAATCCTAAATTTGTACTAAAATCCAAAATCTACTTTCTTATTGTTTTGGATTTTGATTTTCTAGATATTTTTATTGAATCCAAATAGGGGGTACTTCGTTATTTACATTTATGTATTAAAGTAAATGGAGGTAAAATATAAATAAGCTAAGATGTATACATGCTGTGGATTGTGTTGTAATGCAAATGTTTCTGAATATCTGTCATGTTTCTATGCATGTTTTGAAACCCTTTGAAAAGGTTTTCAATGTTTTCAAGTGCATATGCTATTTCGAAATATCTATGTATTAGCATTTGTTTCAGGTTTTGAATTATGTTTCGAAACCTATATATCATGTTTCGAAACCTCATCTCCAGAGAGGTATGTTTCGAAACCTATAATGTCATGTTTCGAAACCTCTGACATTCTGTCAGCAGATCATTTGAAAATCGAGATGCATTTGTTTTGCAATTTTTTTTTATATCAATCATTTGTTTAATTCATTCTCCATGCTATGAGATTCAAATTCAAATTTGAATGTGAGTGCTTTTAAAATATTCAAAGTGTTTGTCTCCCACTTGTCTGTTGTCTCAAGTGCTTTGTCTAGCTGGAAGCTTGTATGTTTCGAAACCTGTTGTCCATGTTTCGAAACCTTGGTCTATTTATGTGATGTTTCGAAACACACTTTGTATGTTTGGAAACCTACTTTTCTGTCTTATCTCTAACGTCTATAAATGGCTAGATTTCTATCTCTTGGTATAAATTACAGGTATTTGAAGACAAGAAGAGATTGATTGAGAAAGAACAAGATACAACAAGTGAGCACACACTAGAGACACACACACAAACATATGTGATCCATATCCGTTTGACAAGATCTCAAGAAGATCCATTCATACGATCCTAGATATGCATTGTGATGTAAAAAAGGAGAAGCAAATGCAAACAACGAGTCTCATCTCTCCAGCTCTCCTTACCTCAAGTTAAGAGGTTTGTACAACCATTTGGTAAGTCATTCTATTGCTATACATTTGTTGGGCTATAAAGATAAACTTCATTTATCTTGATTGTTGTAAGGTTTGAGTTTAGCCTAAAAACTCATTTGGTGTAAAGGTTTGAGTTGAGCCTAAAACTCATTGTGTTGAAAGTTCGAGTTTAGGCTTAAAACTCACTTGGTGTAATGTTTGAGTTAAGCCTAAAACTCACTTTGTGCTAGGTTTGAGTTGAGCCCGTAAAAACTCACTTTGTAAGGTTTTGGGGTGAACCGTGGTAAAACCTTTGTTGTGGTGATTACTAGTAAAAGTGATTGGGATTGCAAATCCTTTAAGTGGGTAAGCTTGAAGGTAGTGGAGTAGGCGAGTGCCGAACCACTATAAATCTTGTGTGCAAGTGTTCTTTAGCTTTCACATATCATTATTGCCTATTACACATGCTTTCATATGTTTTGTTATCAAAGTCTAAAATAGTTTTCTTGAGCATAAACTTATACATATTCATAGAAAACATATCTTTGATATACACATATCTTTGGTATACTCTTAATTATATAAATCATCTTTTCCAAAGATTGTTATTTTGAAATACAAGGTAAATGATTTCAAATCTTGCAAAATAGTAAAGTATATTTCGAAACATATGTAGTAGGTTTCGAAACCTACTTAACAGAAATGTTTATTTCGAAACATATATTATATATTTCGAAACATAGTGTTTTGCCATCCATCAAAGTTTTAAATTATCGAAAATTTACCTAATCCCAATTCACCCCCATTTTGGGATATATTTACTATCATTAGGAACCAATAATGCTCACCTAGTGTACCCAAATTGGCTCTTAGGCCAATCGGGTCATGCCAATGCTCATACACCCCATCACACACAAAGCATGTCTCCCCAATGAATGCAATCCAACCCCGACACACGCTGTCAACATCAACTGTAATTAAATAAATAACAATCCCACATACAAAGACTCAATATCCACAACCAGAACACACACACCCACACCCACACCCACCTGGAACCTAATCCCATTAGGTGCGGCATCATTCCCAAGGAAATGGGGCGATACAAAGCCCCGGGTTAGTTAGCAAGAAATATTACACCAATCATAAAAATGGTTGTCACGTGCAGTTATACAATTAATACGTGAAACTGAGTAACAACAAGGGAGGGAATGGCAGAGGCTTGTAGAGGAATACAAGCTCATGATGAAAGAGTTGGGAACTTGCCTTTAAACGGCTGATTCTCGACTTTCCCGCACTTCTGCTATGAAGTAAAATGTTTAACAAAAAATAATAAGTTTACGGCCTATATTAATCAAATCTAACCGTATAAAATCCGTAATTTAAACGTATAATACTTTTGATAATTTTACCCACTTACCCAGGTATTTTAAACACCGAATAACCCCAAAATCTCTTAATTTCTCTCTTATTTTCTTCTCTTTTCCCTCTATTCCTTAGCTGCCGTGTGCCTTCTCTTTTTCTCCTTTATTTCTCTCATTTCTTTTCCCTTTTCCTCTCTATTTTCTGCCTTTATTTTGCCCGAATTGGGCTTTTGGAATGGCCAAATTGGCCTTAAAATTGACACAGTAAAGGGAGCTTGGCAGCTAAGGCAAATTGGGTAGCCCTTAGCGTGCCACATGGCGTGGCCAATAGTTGCCGCATAGCCACCCCCTTCCCCCGAAATGACTTTGGGGGTCTTCTGCACTGAAAAATTCTGCAAAATCCCTCAGCGCACGCGAGCCTCGAAACCCCGACCTTAGCCTCCCCACGCGCACCTGCGACTATCCGCGTTGCTGCTTCCTTTAATACATATATGCAGACTATTAAATTTAAAGAGACCCTCGGCCCACTTTCCAAATTCGCACCATAGCTCCCAAACTTCCGAAATTCACACACCCACCCCCGTTTTATAATTACATCAGCACCCAAAAACTTCTGAAAATCCAAACTACACCCCAATTTAATAATTTCATAAATAATCCAAAATAAGATAATTAATTACCTTAATTGCCTATTTCCTCAAAATAATATAAATTAATATTTTTTCTAAATTCTCCAAATATTCAATAATAATCTCAAATGCCAGGATTAATGATTATTATTTATCTCTAAATTTCGGGATGTTACAGTAAAGTTTTTCTAAGTATTACTTGAAATATGCAATATTGGTATGTGTTTATGATGCTTTAGTTCTTATAAGACTAGAATACATATATGCTCTGCTTCAGTCGAATATCAGGTAAGTTATTCGACTTATATGTGTTCTTGATTGGAAAATTATGTTACTCAAATAGTAGCATCTGTTGTATTTTGATATCGAGCTAAATACAATGTTTATCATTTATAGATCTTATACAAATTGAGTGATTGTGGTTGGAAAGTTAATGTTAACAACAGTACATAAAGTATTCAGTTTTGGGCTTAATGCAAAGGTTAGTTGGGGTGTTACACTTAACTACCTTAGTGATTTTCCAAAGGTTTAACAGAGTGCATGATGTTATGCTCGAATAATGTCTTGTCAAGTTCTAATTTGATAATATATATTTGTTGTTATCAAGAAATTCTCTAAGAAATTCTTAGGTCAAGCTTAATTGTATTTTGCTTGCTTAGTTAGCAGTCAAATAAATTTAAGAGATTAACTAATTGAAAAGATATTGAAAGGTTAAATAAAGTTTATGGCTATCTCTATGGAAATCCTCAATCCAATGATTAGCATTGTATTTGAGCTAATTAAGTTAGCAATCAAATGAATTATCTGTTCAAATGAGCGAGTTCATTGAAGCTTCAATATCAAGCCTTTAAGCTTTCATATCCTGTCGAATAGAAGGCTTTAGCAATCGATTGATTAGTATAGTTCTCTCAAGTAATAGTATAATATATCTGACTTGATCTAAGAAAAGACACAAAAGTATTAGTTATCGATGATATATATTTATTTATGTTAGGACATGGCTTGATTCAAGCATTAAATGTGTTTAGATTGAGTGTCTAAACTAAATCTATATTTGATGGAGATAATAGCCATGTATTCAAGAGTCAACTTTCGCTAGTACTCATTTGGCAATTTTTGTAACGATAACAAATATGATCGTTAGGCATCAAGAGTCAACTATTGGAATACCAAGAGTCGACTTTAGATCCAGATTATGAAAAAATATTTTATATAAATTTTTACTTGAAAAATATAATTTTAATGAAACCACATCCGTGTAACCAGCACGTGATGGGTCAGTGATAGGCCCTTATTGGATTGGGTAACCCGATCCTAATCCATCATTGGATTTAACCCAATGGGTCGACCCAACAACTTAATGGGTCACTACAAAAAATTTGGTTTTTAGCGGCGATTTTTTTGGCATTTAGCGGCGGTTTTAAAAACCGCCGATAATACAGCCGTCGTGCGGCATTTAGCGATGGTTTTTAGCAACTGCTGGTATAACCGCTGCTAGGTGATATTTTTAGTGACGGTTTCTAAACCGCCGTAACTAGCAACGATTCTTTTGAAGTTAGCGACGGTTATGAAACCGTCGCTATTGTTAAATGTTTTAGCGACGGTTCTGAAACCGCTGCTAAATTCAAAATTTAGCGGCAGTTTCATAAACCGTAGCTATTGTTTAATTTTTTAGCGGCGGTTTAGAAACCGCCGCCAAATGAATAGTATACAGAAATATAGCGGCAGTTGTGAAAACCACCGCTATATTTTTTCACGCTGTTCATTTGGCACAAACCGCCGCTAAATGAATTCATTAAAAATATAGCGGCGGTTTTAAAACCGCCGCTATATTCAATAATACCTGCTTATTGAAATACCTGTGTACCTAAATGACCCATAAATATCCAAATTCACAAACACAATACACCAAATTCACAAACACAATATCTCCATCTATTTAATCAACAAACTATAAAGATTCCAACTTAAATATCCAAACATGTAACATATCAAAGTCCAATCAAAATAGACTTACATATCAAAATGAAATTTAAAAAGTTTAGAAGTCAAGTTGTTCAAATATTTTAATAGTACATCAATTTTGTTGGTCTGGAGGTTGTGGTGGATGAGGTTGTGGTGGATCATGAACGTTATGACTAGATATCGAAGACCGCCTTCCCGCTAGTGAAGCTTGTCCACTATTCGCATCTGGTACCTGAAATAATTAAAATTGTATTAGATGTATACAAAATATAAAAACATACTCTTAAAAGTATTTGTAGGCATAAACATAAACAATCACTTAAAATGAAAAATGAAAATTAATAATTTTAGAATTAACATACCATTGAATTGAGCATCGCAACAATCTCAGGTGGTATATTCGTCACAATGTTTGTCAAAAGAAAACTCATTACACCTTGAAAATTTTGCAGCTGTGACTCTAAACTTTGAACCTTTTGTTTATTAGTTTGTAATTCTTCTGTCAAAAATTCACTTGTTCTTGATATGATGGACTAGTATTATTGGAAGACGAAGATCTCCCATTCAATTGACTAACGGTCCCAAAAACTTGATTTGGACTCGGACCAAATCCCAAACCTCGAACTCGGCCTAAGTGTTCTTTTCCTAGCACTTGAGCAAGTGAATCGTGTAAGGAGACTGACTGTGGAGATGTGCCTTGACTCTCAATGTCAAAAATTTTATCTTGTATATGTATGGATTAAAAAATAATATCAATATCAATAACAACAAAACACCAGCAAATCAACTCACAAAAAATTTTCTATATAAATATGGATGTTTTTCTACTTAACATAAAATTCCCCTATCAAATTGGAAATCAACTGATGTCATAAATTTTGAACATTACAACAAAGTGAAGTGAAAGAAATGAATTGATAGATAAGATATGGCAATCATCCAGTTGATTACACAACAGTGGCACTCACATTATAAGAGGACGTTTTTTTGGAACAAGAGCTTAGACAACAAATGCATATCTATTACTCGTGTCAAGATGATGCATGTAAGGGAACACCAAAAAAGGAGGCAAAATAGATAACACGATCAATTTAACTAATCATGTTCATCATCAAACACGCATTACTGCCCTTACGCAGTGTAGCAATTGAATATGAACGTTCAACAGACCTCAACAGGACCGTCCTCTACATCTAATGATTCATAACAAATGGAAGTTGATTAATTTTTATTGCTACTCAAATCCAATGAAATAACCAACAATTTAAAAAATTATTAAAAAAGATCGATGTACCGTTTTATTGATATTTTTCAAGTGATCAATAACATTAAAGGTGTGTTTGATAGTATAAAAATTTCATGAAAAATATCACATTCAAAAAGTGAATTCCATTATTGTTATTTGAAACACTGTATTTTTTATAGAATTAAATTTTATAGTGCAATCATTTAAAGTATATTTTAATCTATTTTCTATGAAAAATTGATTCCAAGAGGTGGTAGTTTTTATTTTTCATGTAAACTAAATATAATCAAACACACCTTGAGACTATTATTCTACTACAGATAAATGTTAAGTAAACTAATAAAATGATATACACACGCTTGGCTATGTTCACTTTTTATCTAAACACTATGGTTGACTATTATTATTATCATTAATTAATATTCCTTTTTAAATTAAATTACCTTGATAATGAATAATTAATTTAAATCTTAATTATGGGTCATTACAAATCCTTCCCCCCTTAAAAGAATTTTGTCCCCGAAATTCGTACCTGGCTAGGTAAACAACTGAGGATGAAGTCGCCTCATGTCCTCCTCTAGCTCCCAAGTAGCCTCCTCAGGGGTATGCCACTGCCACTGGACCTTCACATAGGGAATCGTACGGTTGCGGAGCACTTTCTCTTTCCGATCCACAATGCTAGCAGGCAACTCAACGTATGACGTGTCCTCTTGCACCCCGAGCGGATGATAATCAATGACATGCCCGGGATCTGCCACGTACTTGCGGAGCATAGAAACATGAAAGACATCATGTACATGGGTTAACTGAGGGGGTAAAGCTAATCGGTATGCCAACGGTCCAACTCGCTCCAGAATCTCGAATGGTCCCACATAACGAGGACTCAGCTTGCCAGATACCCCAAAACGTCGGACACCCCTCATCGGCATGACACGAAGAAAAACATGTTTGCCCACAGCAAACTCCAAATCCCGACGTCGTCTGTCTGCGTAGCTCTTCTGACGGTCCTGAGCTGCCTTCATCCTAGCCCGGATCAACTGGATCTTTTCTGTCGTCTGCTCCACCAACTCCGGTCCAAGTAGTGCTCGCTCCCCGGTCTCAGTCCAGCATAGGGGTGATCTACACGGCCGCCCATACAACGCCTCAAAAGGTGCCATCCCAATACTGGCCTGGAAGCTGTTATTGTAGGCAAACTCAACTAGCGACAAATGATCATCCCAGCTCCCATGGAAATCCAGTACACAGGCGCGGAGCATATCCTCCAAAGTTCGAATGGTCCGCTCCCACTGCCCGTCAGTCTGAGGATGGAAGGCTGTACTGAAAGTCAGCTAGGTCCCCATAGCACTTTGCAACGCCTCCCAAAAACGTGAGGTAAATCGAGGATCCCTGTCTGACACAATACTGGCTGGGACTCCGTGCAGTCTCACCACCTCATCAATGTATAGCTTGGCCAGTTGATGAATAGGGTAGGTCTTCTTGACAGGTAGGAAGTGCGCTGATTTAGTCAACCGATCGATAATCACTCATATCGAATCATACCCCCAGCTGGATCGTGGCAATCCTGAGACAAAGTCTATAGTTATGCGCTCCCACTTCCACTTCGACATAGATAAAGGTCGTAACAATCCTGCGGGCCTCTGGTGCTCAGCCTTAACCTGCTGGCACACTAAACATCGCGATACAAATTCTGCTACGCTCATCTTCATGCCGCTCCACCAATACTGACGCCGTAAGCCCTGATACATCTTCGTCGCTCTAGAATGGATAGTATAGGGAGAACGATGAGCTTCCTCTAGGATCCTCTGCCTGATATCACCGTCACTTGGCACACAAATCCGTCCACGAAACAATAGCAAACCATCGTCCCTCTGACTGTACCCCAATGACCCAAATCTCTCCATATCAGCCATAATCTCGCCAAGCTCCACATCCTATCGCTGTCGATCGCGAATCTGACCCTCTAGATCTGAATGGATACTCATGGCAGCACAATAGAGTGCAGGATTGTCTGGTGCCACAGAGATAGTAAGATCGCTCATCTGCTCCAGTAAGAACCACTCCTGCACCATCATAGCTGCAACTGATGCTCCACGATGACTCAGTGCATCTGCTACCACATTGGCTTTACCTGGGTGATAGAGGATCTCACAATCATAGTCCTTAAGCAGCTCCAACCAACGTCGTTGTCTCATATTAAGTTCCTTCTGAGAAAATAAATACTTGAGACTCTTGTGATCTGTATATATCTGGACTCTCTCACCATAAAAATAATGCCTCCAAATCTTCAAGGCAAACACGACAGCCGCCAACTCCAGATCATGTGTGGGATAATTCTCTTCGTGCCTCTTCAACTGTCTGGATGCATAAGCATTCACTCGACCGTCCTGCATCAGAACGCACCCTAGTCCTGTATATGAGGCATAACTATAAACAGTAAATAACTCACCACTCCTGGGTATCGTCAATACTGGCGCCGAAGTCAACCGCCGCTTCAACTCCTGGAATGATCTCTCACAAGACTCATCCCAAATAAATATGGCGCCCTTCCTTGTCAACTTTATCAGGGGCGATGCAAGCCGTGCAAAACCTTCTATGAATCGTCGATAGTACCCAGCAAGGCCAAGAAAACTCCGAATCTCTGTCACTGTCATTGGTCTTGGCCAATCCATCACGGCTTTAGTCTTCTCTAGGTCTACTGAGATACCCTCTCCTGAGACCACGTGTCCCAAGAATACAACTCGGGTCTTCCAAAACTCACATTTAGAAAACTTGGCATACAACTGCTCCTCTCTGAGCTTTTGCAGAACCACGCTCAGATGCACCTCGTGTGTCTCAGGGCTCGATGAGTAGACTAGGATGTCGTCAATGAAAATTATGACAAAAGAATCCAAATATTCCTTGAATACCCTATTCATCAGATCCATAAATACTGCAGGTGCATTGGTCAGCCCAAATGGCATGACCACAAATTCATAATGGCCGTAGCGTGTACGAAATGCGGTCTTCGCAATATCCTCATCTCTGACCCGCACCTGATGATAACCTGACCGCAAGTCTATCTTGGAAAACATCGATGCACCACGCAACTGATCCAGTAAATCATCCACACGGGGTAGGGGGTACTTATTCTTGATTGTTACCTGATTAAGCTGTCGGTAATCTATACAAAGTCGCATAGACCCATCTTTCTTACGCACAAATAATACTGGGGCCCCCCATGGCGATGTGCTAGGCCGAATAAAACCTTTCTCCAAAAGATCTTGCAATTGCACCTTAAGTTCCTTCAGTTTATTGGCAGCCATACGGTAAGGAGTCTTGGAAATAGGCCGCGTACCTGGCATCAGATCGACCGCAAAATCAATCTCTTGGTGCGGTGGTAGTCCCGACAACTCATCTGGGAACACATTTGGAAAGTCTCGCACCACAGGATAGGCAGCCAACTCCTTTTCCTCCCCCGCTATCACGGTCACGAACGCAAAGTAGGCTTCACACCCACGTCGAATAAGTCTCTCAGCGTGCATAACCGATATCATCGGCGTAGTCACCACTGGCTTCACACCCCGGTATGTAACAACTGGTCTCCCCAGATGCTCAAATGAAATCACCTTCCGACGACAATCAACCCGAGCATAGTGCCGTGAGAGCCAATCCATACCCAACAATAAGTCAAAATCCTGGATCGCCAAAACAATAAGATCCCCCACAAATACCTGGTCGTAAATCCCTATCTCGCAATCCCTGACCATCTCACTCCCCAACAACACCGTCCCTCCCGGTGTCAAAATAGATAAATCATATGGTAAGGGGTTACATGGGATTGGGATCTTATGCAACAAATGGGGTGCTATGAAAGAGTGGGTGGAACCTGTATCAAATAGGGCACGTACGTCATGGCCATAGAGAGAAAGTATACCTTGCACTATATCACTGCTCTCAGCCGCCTCGGCCGCTGACACTGCAAATGCCTGTCCCTGCATCTGAACTCTCTCTGTAGGCCCTGGGCGCTGTGCTGCTGGAAGAGGTAATGGTGCTCCTGAACCCTGCGCCCTAGGTGCAGACTGTCTCTGAGCTGGTCTGGGCCCCACACCTCCAGTCCGTGGCCCTCCACTCTGTGCTGGCTGGGTGCACCTGTTCGCTCGGTGGCCTCTCTGTCCACAGCGAAAACAAATAATCTCCTGCCCAGTTGCCGGTGTAGCTGGTGGGGCGGGTGTAGTCGGTCTAAGCACCTGTGGACAATCTCTCCTCAAATGCCCCGGCTGACCACAGCGATAACATACGTCCCGACGTACAACCCAGCACTGCCCCTGGTGTCTCAGCCCGTACTGTCGGCACTGTGAAAGCCCTGAACTCTGGTTGCCTGCATCCCACTTCCTCTTCTTACTGCTGCTCCCTACACCCTTCAAGACTAACTGATCTGCTCGGGCCTCCAATCGATCCCTCTCCACTGCGTGGGCCCGCTGAACAGCTATAGGGAAGTCGGGTGCCTCAATGCCAGCCATGGCATGACAAATCTCTGGTCATAACCCCCTCTGAAACTTGCTAACTCGGCGCGACTCAGGGGTTACTAACTCAGGAGCATAACGAGATAATGCCACGAACTCAGTCTCATACTGTGTAACTGTCTTACTGCCCAGCTGTAACTCGATAAACTCAAACACTTTCTGCTCCCTGATCCAACCCGGTACATAGGTCTCATTGAACGCCTCGACGAACTGTGCCCAGGTCGGGCCCTCATCACCATATCGCTGTCTGGTGGTCTCCCACCACCGCTCGGCGTCACCTCGTAACAAGAAAGTCCCTAGTCGAACTCTGTGGGCCTCTGCACAGTCTATGGATCTCAAATGCTTCTCCACCGCTAGTAACCAATCCTCGGCCACCGTCGCATCAGCGCCTCCGCTAAACTCTGGTGGACGTAAGGCCATAAAATCTCTAAGCACTGTAGCACCTGAACCGTCCCCTACTCCCGACGTACCTGAATGCGACGCCTGGGCCGTAGCGGTCCTATCATCATGTCTGCGCTCCTGTCGCAACTGAGATGCTGCCAGTACATCTACAGCTCGTAAAATACCCGCTAATGTCTCCTGCATATCTGGTGGCCCTGGCTGTCTCTGCTCTCCCGCACCTGTGGCCTAAACCTCTGGAGTAGGGACAAGGTGTCCTCTACCTCATGCTGGCGGTCTACCACGACCTCGCCCACGTCGTGCGTCCATGATACCTATACAACCAAAATTAATTAGATCGTATTTCGAAATTAAGGACATGACCTAACGCTCTAACTCTATCTAGCAGCCTTGGTGTACAGTTACTTGTCCCCTAAATTGACTCAATGACGCTCTGATACCAACATTGTAAGCACCCCCGCTCGGATATCCCAATTATTTGCCAAAATTAATAAAATTGGACTTAAAACGAAATTCTGACCGTACAGAATGTTAATTACTAGCTAGGCTACATACCTAGCTAATTAAATCGCTGATTAAACCTGATTTAATCTTGATTGGAAGCCCAAATTTCTCAAATTCACGATCGTGAGCTCGCTGGATTTTCTATAAATCGTTCACTGTTCGCTGCATTAAAAATGCCCGATTTGGGCTTTAAATTTGTGCAAAAATGAGTGGAGGGGAGGGAGTCACGTGGCAGCCATTGGAGCAGCTGCTGGGAGGCCACCGCCTCAAGAAAAACGACACCGTTTCATCATTAATTGGCTGAAAATAATTTCCAACGAAGTCAGCAGCAGTCAGCCCTTCTTCATATGCTCGGTCCTGCATCCAAATCCCAACCCCAATGCGCATGCGCCACTTGATCTACTAAGCACCTAGATAATAGTATACCCATTCACTTATTTTAATTGTTAACTTGAGTTTCCTTCATTAAGTTACAGCACTTCACGCACTACTACCCTCCAACTCCTTAATCTCATAATACATTCTCATTATGCTGCTTGATTATAACTTATTCTTACACTTAATATTATAATTGTTAATGATTTATTCTTAACATATTATTACTCCTCACAACCTATATTTATATTGCATACACAGAATCCCCACAGCAACTATGGTTGACTATTATTATTATCATTAATTAATATTCCTTTTTAAATTAAATTACCTTGATAATGAATAATTAATTTAAATCTTAATTATGGGTCATTACGTAGCGAAAGATGACCCGTCACGACCACAAACGACATCGGTCAAGGCCGGCGATGACGAGGCCCAAGGTCGATAGTTTGGCACGACTAGTTGTTCCGTCCCATCAGCCACCAGTAATGTGTTTTCGACCTCTATTGGCCACTGTTATAGTCGACCCAGAAGAGAAGCTTTGATCATGCAATGGAGAAGACCCATAACCAAGATGCCCATCGACCAATTTTCATGCCTGTGGCAGCGCAACGAAGACAAAGGCAATAGAGGCTAACAGCCACAACCACAAAGCCTTCGCTGTCGATGACGGGTCATCAGCCAGACGAACTAGGCTGCACGTAAATGGATACGAAACGAAAATGGAGAAATGACATTTAAAAAAAAAAGTAGGAAATGAAAATGTGGGGTAAAATGTAAATCAAAAAATATATGAGGGTTTCTTGTAAATATAATTTTTAATATAAAAAATAATTCAAACATAATACAAATAAACATAAACAATAGACATAAGTTTCATAATAATTAATAGTTAATATCTTTTTCTATAGAAAATGGAAAACACCCGTTAATGATATTATTGCTATAACTAATTTGAAAGTAAACCAAGAACGAACACATGCTGGTGTTAGTGTTATGACAGTAAGTAAGCTAAATTTAATAATTAAAATATGTAAAAGATATTATTTAACATATATACATACATATCATCATATTTCTTTCTCTTTCTCTAAGAAATCCTCTTTCTCCCATTCCCTTGGGCCTTGGCTGCTTGTTTCTCTTTTTCTCTAGCAACCGTCTCTCGCCACCTCACCTCTTGTCGCCAACAACCACTGCATCCTCCCTCTCCACCGCCTTTTACCACCACCGCACACTACCATACCCTTTCCTCTATTGTCGTCAATCCTCTTGTTGCCTCCTATCTCGTCGTTGCCCCAATTCTCGTAGCTGACCATTGTTGCATCTTGCCTCTCCACTGCCTCTACACACCTATCCCTTTGTTGCTGTAGCTTGTATCCTTCCTCTTTGTTGCCTCTCGTCAGCAAAAAAATGTTTTCGGCCATTTTATGTAATTTGCGAAACGATCCCAGAATGTTTCACAAATTATAGAAACAACCCGAAAAATATTTCAAGTTGTTTTTTCTATTTCTAAAATGGAAAACAGTTCAAAAATACCAAAACGACGTCTCCAATCCATTTCCATGCTTTAGAGATGGCGAACATAAGATCATGGTTGAAAAAAACAATAATGCACGCAATAAAGACTTCAAGCTATGATCAACCCACATGATACAGTTGGAAAAGATGAAGAGACATGGTTGGAACCACCATTAATCCATCAACCACTACAGGTAATTTCCACTGTTCAAGTTTTTCCTTTATTTTTATGTATAAGTTGGGTTTATGCAGATATAGAAATTAAACAAATTTATACAAAAAAATACACGAGTTTCAAAATGTTGGCTCTGATACCACATGTAAGCTATAATATTATATGTACAATTAATCACACAATTAAACATTATGCTCATAAAATTGTAAAACTCATGTAATTCAATAATTAAATGCGTACCTGGATGCATCAGAATTAAGCTATAAAAAGAATGGCCCGTTGATGACGAAAACACCAGAATCTGATTTCTCCCTCTTCACCTCAACCTTAATGATGAATATAAAATATAACTGTAATTAATTTGATGCTTTCGGTAGGGAGATGACCAACCCCTTATTTAAAATAGTAAAACTAGTCTCCCATCAAAACTCTTTAGGAGTTATCATTCACATGTTCTAAATCAAATAAAATTATAAGTCATTAATTATCTTATTAAATCCTTTGATTATCGCATTAGATTAACACAATTATATCTAATATTGGATTTGATTATTTCATTAGATAAACACCATAATATTTGATAAAATATTTATATTAATTATATAGTAATATACCAGATAATTGTTACTGATTTATCTGATAAGATATTTTCCTTAATTATTATGTGAGCCACAAGATAATTCTTACAATTGAAAATTTTAAATTTTTATTAGGCATAATTATTTGGTATGATATGTTGTTTTCTATTAATATGGTTAGTAAATATTTACAATGTAAAGATATAGACATTGCTGTTGAAATAGATCGCTTGAAATGTCTTATTTAGTTTTTTAAAAACTATAAAGAAAATGGGTTTAAATCTTCTATGATTTATGCTAAAAAGATTGCAAACAAATAAATATAGAACCAAAGTTTTGTGAAAAACAAACAATAAGGAGAAAAAAACAATTTAATGAGAATGAAAATGAGGAGATAAAATTATCTATTGAATAATATTTTATAATTAATTATTTTACATATTTAGTGGATTATGCTATTTCCTCTCTTCAAAATAGATTTGAACAATTTGAAATATATGAAGATAATTTTGGTTTCCTTTATAATGTAAAAAAATTAAAATTGCTTGATGTTTATGATTTGAAAAAAAATTGTTTAAATCTTGAAAATTTTCTAAAACATAGCATGCCCTCTAATATTGATGGTTTAGATTTTATTTTCAGAATTAAAAGTTTTAAAAGAAATATACGAAGATAATTTTGGTTTCCTTTATAATGTAAAAAAAATTAAAATTGCTTGATGTTGATGATTTGAAGAAAAATTGTTTAAATCTTGAAAATTTTCTAAAACATAGCATGCCCTCTAATATTGATGGTTTAGATTTTATTTTCAGAATTAAAAGTTTTAAAAGAAATATACGAAGATAATTTTGGTTTCCTTTATAATGTAAAAAAAATTAAAATTGCTTGATGTTGATGATTTGAAGAAAAATTGTTTAAATCTTGAAAATTTTCTAAAACATAGCATGCCCTCTAATATTGATGGTTTAGATTTTATTTTCAGAATTAAAAGTTTTAAAAGAAATTACAATTATGAAAATAAAAACACCATTTGCGATACTAAATTTTATAAAAAAAAAGGTAATTTATGTTTCAAATACATGGATAGATTATAGAATACTATTAACCATTTATGTTACTATAGTTTTAGTTGAAAGAAGTTTTTCAAAATTAAAATTAATAAGATTTTATTTACGTTCAACTATGTCATAAGAAATGTAGCGGCCGACTCCTGAATTATCCTGGTAGCACAGGAAAATTCGAAAAGATGTAGTCACAAAAATGATATAGAACAACACTTAAATAAAACACTCAACATTTTCTTTTTCCTTCTTACTAAATAACAGGAGTAAAAAATAATACATTTCATTCATATCTTGACATACAAAATCCCTTGGGCTAAATGGCCATACCATCCAAAATAAAAGGGCAATATTGCAAATTGCACAATAAATTTTTCACTCTACAAGCCCTTAAACAAAATACACCATGGACCTTTTAGTTGGAAACATCTCTGTACACCTCTATACCTGGGCTCTAGCCCCATTAGACTCATCCTTTACAATTTTCTTTTCCTTATCTAGAATGACAAGAGTAAGCAAGGTGAGCCACGAGGGTCAGCAAGTATATATAATCAACAAGTGAGATCGTAGAATCAAGGCATGGATAAACCAAATGGAGTATATGATGTGGGAATTTATTCACACATTTATTAGTCATAATTGAGCAGTGTTTTTAGTATTTTATATGTGTTTTACTTAGAATTGTCTAGTGTTTTGAGTTTCTTTTATAGATATTTAATTGCTAGTATCTCTTGTTATTTTGCAAGAATACTACGTGGTGTTTATATTATATATATATATGTAATTAATATTAAATAAATTAAGTGGCGTGGAGTTGTTAGAGATGGGCGCATAAAGTTTAAATATATTATAAGTGAATTGTAGGTAATCATGGGACGTGCATATATATTATATAATAAGAGATTAAATTGAAGTTGAGATGGGTTAGGGCATGTGCGTTGCAATGCATAGATATATATTATATAAATATGAGAGAGATGAAAAGAAAGGGGAACGACGGAACTTACGGGAAATAAAAGGAAGTAGGTGTGTAGATCATGTGGCTTATCAAAGTTGTCAAGAAATAAAATAAAAAATAAAAAGAGGCTAAGTGGATAGCATGGCGTGATGACCGTCTGAATTAAAGAAGAGTAGAGTATGGGAATTATTATTTTATGCCCAATAGTTTCCAATAAATATGGGAGAAGCAGAAGATGGGGGGAGGGGGGAGACTTTGGGGCCTGGAGAGCAAAAATTTGAGGAGTAGCGTACTCAAGAGAAAGAGAAAAATTGGAGCCTTTTAGAGGATTGGTGACAACATCTTTGTGAAGGAAATCTATACATAAAGAGTTTTATCTTCTTCTCTCATTTCTTTTAAAGTCTATATTTATGTTCATTTATTATGTTAAGGATTTTATCATTTATAAAATGAACTAAATTCTGTAATTAGGGTATTTTGATGTAATCTGAATATGACAATTTAATTTTTATGGAATGATTTTCTTTATTCATGCAAGTGTTTATTATTGTGCTTAATGCTATCAAATACTTGGACAATATTTGATTGATTGTTGATACAGATTTAGACCGAAAGGAAAAATCTATAACTCGATCTAGATAATAAACACCACAAGAATATAATTGGAATGAAAGTAAAGATTTGACTTGTGTGATTAATTATTTTTGCATGAATAATTAAATCTGGATTATCAACTATTTAAATTAAATTGGATTATTTAGGTGAAACCAAGATACCCTAGTACTCTCAAAAACTTAAAACTCTTCATATTTATTTTCTACATTATTATTTTTGTAAGCACCCCCGCCCAGATATCCCCAACCATCCAGACTACCCGAACGGGAGCGCCTACGGGAGGAGAAAGGAGATAAACACAAGACAAAGACCACCCCGGCATGCATACACAAAAATGAGAACAGCGGAAGCAAAGCTCAAGACATGCATGCATTATGGGTACCCCGCTAATACAACGGTCACAAGATAAATAAATAAACACAAACTCCTGTGCCGACATACACAAAACTCGAGAAAAGACCTGGCACAGTACGAAATAATAGAGTAAATTCTACCTAGACATCAGAGTGGATAGGGATTGACGAGACTACCTGTACACCGTATCGACTCTGCCGTTAAAGCTGACTCCCTTGCCATGGCCCACGCCGCCACTACCTGGAATGATGGAAAGTAAGGTGAGTCGAGAGACTCAGCAAGCATAAGGAAGAAAAGGCTGAAGGCTACACAAAACCAGAAATCTCACCCCAAAATAAACCGCCAGGTACACACAAGCCATGAGACGCTACAACACAACAGCTCAATAGCATAACAAAATAAAAGCACATACCGGTCCTTGGGGCCCACATAAGACACTTGGCACCCAAGTCCCATACCAACCTGCCACTGCCCTGAAAGGCAGCAAATGTCTTCACAAACCTGCGCGCGCTGTCCCAGGCCGGTACTCCCCTCACCTGTATCCGTCGGTACTCCCGACAACCGAGCCATAGGCTCCCTTGGAACGGTACTCCCATCCGAGAACTAAATACTACCAGTATTCATGCAATGCACATAGAAATGCAATGGCGTAGTGAGCATCAACGTGATACAAGGCGCCCATACATCCAGGCATCAGGCCATGCTCCGCCCACATAGTAAACCACACGCCATGCATATGCTCGCGCTGGATGCAACCTAACCAAACTAGAATGTCCGTGTCCAAGCATACTCAATAATTGAATATCCCAACATGCATCCCGTACCCATGTGCATATCAAATCATGAACAGTAATGCAATGTATCTAATCATGCAGTAAATCACATACCGGCAGAGCTAGTCAGCAGTGCCCGGCACCGGTCAATGGCCAGTGACTAGGGGTGTCCACCCGACGGTCCACATCAGGGTCGTATCATAGTCTACCCCAACGTCACCAACAACCGACCCCTGCCCCACTGCTCGATAGCTCTAACCGAACCATAAATAAATATGAGAAAAACTGTAAGAAAACCCAATAAAATCGTAAATAAACCCTTACGTCTAGGAACCTAGTCCCCAAACTGGTTCAGCATCATTCCCGAAAGGAGTGGGGGCGGTACAAACCCCCGTAGGCTCACAACGAATAAAATTATAGAAGCCTCAGATTTAATTTAAATTAAAACAGATGAATAATAGTTCAACCAATAAGGCAAGGTGCCGAATTAAAGTAAAGGAGGTGATAAAATACAAGAAATCACGAGGTCTTTCACGGGAATTAAAGAACACGAGGAAAGGGATTGGAACTTGCCTGAAACTAGCTGATTCCGACCTCTCTTAAGCTCCCGAGGCAAATTAAATCATTTCCTAGCAAATAACACAACCGGTTCTCAAATTAATTAATTTTAATCGCAAAAAAAATTATAATTTAAACATGACATGCTTCGACTAATTTTTACCCACGTACCTGATCACTTTTCATGCCGACAAAATCCTAAAATCGCCCCATTTTCTATTTTTTTCCTTTCCTTTCTTTTTCTTTCTTTTTTCTTTTCTTTTCTCTTCTCCTCCTCCTCCTCCTCTTCTTCTTCTTCTTCATCTTCTTCTTCTCCGTGCTCCTGCTCCTGCGCACCATTCTTCTCCTTCTTCTTCTCTTCTTATTTCCTTCTTCTTCTCCCTTCCTTCTTCTTTTCTTCTTCTTCTTCCTCTTCTTCTTCTTCTTCTTCTTCTTCCTCTTCCCTTCTTCTTCTTTTTCCGCGCGGCCGCGGCTTCCTTCTTCTTCCTGCAACAGCGCACCAGCGGCCGCCTGTCGCGGCCGAGCTCCACCAATCGTCGCCTCGACCAGCGCTACCCTCGCCCGCCCCTAGCCGGCCTCCGCGTGCCACCGCGCTTGCTGCCACTGCCACTGCCGCTGCTCGCGTCGCTCCCTCTCGGCTGCTGTCGCTTCGCTGGGCGACCATGGCCGAGCTTCACTCGAAGCTTCCATGGCTGCCACCACCCTCTCTCCCTCATTCCATCTCTCTTTCTCACTCTCTCGGTCTCGATCTCGATCTCTCCCTCTGGGCCGAGCTCTCTCACTCTCTGTTCTTCTTTGAAAAACATGGCCACTGGCCATTCCACAGCTTCCACGCACACGAGCACAGCGCACACAATTGATTTAAGTTCATTTTTTTCATTTATTATTATTATGGTTATATTATTATTATTCCTATTATTTTGTTTTTTTTTTGGGATATTACAATTCTCCCCTCCTTAATAGAATTTCGTCCTCGAAATTCGTGTCTAGTCCATGACCTCAAGATATGCTCGCAACTCTCATGATATTACTCAACATCACCTCTGGAACATTCCATATCATCATTTTCCAGTTCCCACGAGCCCAAGTCTACTACGTATCCTACAGGACTTAATACCTAGCACATTTTCCCCAATCCATCACCTCGCTTGAACCACGTTATGACACTTGATACCCTAACTAGCTGGAGGAACGTCACCAATTATATCACATACAAATAACAAGATTCGCCTATTACAATATCATAATCCAACTGTTCCTCAAAGCTATCTCGACCACGTATCAACCTAAAGGCAAGCTTAAAGTTCAGCGATATTCAATCCTAATGATAAACTGACTCGCACCACTAGGCTCAATGCGAATGCAGCTAATTCCGAATACAACCGGTAGTGACAGGAGTAGAGCTACCTCCTTGCATGTCGAGAAGCTAATACTCGATAACGTGACCTAAACCTGCCACGTACTTACGACGCACTGGAACACGGAAACGATACGACATCCTCAATCAAGAATTCAACAACAATATCCTTTAGTCTGACTTTTGCCAACTGATTCTTAACCAGATACATAGCATTTTCTCGGCAGTACTTTCTCCCATAATTTACCGTGAATGCTCGGGGTCTCGTCAATAAATACGGGTATCCATTTATTTAAGACAATCAAGGGATATACAATCTCCACTCAATATATCTCGAGATCCAAATGTCACCAGATCTCCCCTCCTTAAAGGAATTAACACACCCAATTTTGACTTATTCGGTGACCACCAACCCTCAATCTTGTCCTCACTACTGATCTTAACTCCCGATAGCTAATTGGGCCGTACCTCATCTTGATCATTAATTATTAACCTTGACCTCTTCAAAGACTCAATAGGCTAGCTAGAACATGAGCTCTAAAACTGGCGTTATCAACTCCGTAGCCTACTCGACTGATAGCACCTCACCGTATCAACAACTGTTCTAATTCCTAAGGCATCTCATAAGTCGCCTCAAAAATGAAAAACAACTTAAAGATGTGGGTTAAGCATTCTTTTGGCTAGCATAACAAGCCATCTCATGTTTCTGCCGATGTACCACTTGACTAGCACCCAAAGGAGTCTCATCTCCTCATTCAGTCAATAACCGACCCTAGGGCATGTGGTCCGTGATTAGCACCGCGCATACTCATAGCAACTACTATCCTTACAACAAAACTCAACAGTGACTTAGACATTCAACTAACTTTGATCTTGGCCATACACCTGGGTATCTCCTACCACATCAAAGCTTAGAGGGGTTTTTTTTTTTTTTTTTTATTTCTAATTCACTTTATCACAGATGCTCCACAGCGATCCAAAATGTCTACTATCACCTTTGCTTTACCCTATTTATTATAGAATCTCACAGCCTTAGTCTTTCAACACGCCAATCGCGGCGTCACCTGAACTCCACTTCACCTGTGAGAACTAAAGACCTATACCCTATCTAGGTAATAATGCCAAATCTCCAAATAACATAATCGCTATAAGTTTCAAGTCCACAAGTCCGTAATAGTCTTTTAGTCAATTCTCATCACAGATCTCTCTTGGGACGTCGTATTGGTGTTCCGATTTATCCATCCAGATTTGATTAAAACTTAGGGTTGCTGCCCTAAACCTCCAAGGAAATGCAAACCTCTCAGAACCTCAATTTACCTTCACACCTCCTTACGTTACATATCTCCAGTCTGAATATGTACAGACAGTTTAAACCATCAACTACCACAAGCTACCACGTTAACCAATAGACAATGATTAGGGACCTAACAAGTCCACCACAAAACAAGTGTCAGATCCACTCGGCCTTAGCCGACACAGTCCACAACCAAATGTCTATCGTAGATTTGATCGGTGACTTCCTAGGTGCATACTATTCATCATATCAGATCCCTAGAACACTATTTGCTAATAGCAATGACTACTTGATTCCTAAGGATCCCAAGGCTCACAAGTTTACCTAATACATCTCATTACATAATACCCTCAAACATTGTACCTGGTGCTTCCCACACCATTCTCATCCTTACAAAACTTGTAATTTACAACCACACATTTGCATTATGGCTCCCCCCTAATAATCTCACTAACTAGAACTCTCCTCATCACTCCTGACAACCGAGGTAGCTTCCTCTGCCAGGTACGCTAAGTCCTCATTGCTAGCTACGCTGGGGCTGGGTCCAATATGTCCCTCTGGTGGCTATGACAATACCCTCACAGTGGCTTTGACTGACTGAGTGCCAGGTTGTGCTCCACTCTTGGGCACGTCCTGTACCGGTCCCTAGGAAGACTCCCAAATGACAACTTGTTACCCCACCGCTTCGGCAAAAATATCATAATGGGAACAAAGTCTCACATCATTCATAATTACAACAGTCAGCCACCTCCATATGTCCTTCATGTGCTCACGGGCAAACAGGACTTGTCTCTCCGACAATCCCCAAAAATCTCGTGAATTGTCTCTTGAAACAACTCATCAAGACGATATATATGACTCACATCGTATTCCACTTCGTCTTGCCCGCCTCCCTACCCAGAAGCAAACTCCTGTTACCACTGACACCATTAACAATCCAATGCTGGGAAGGCATCCGAATTGGGTAGGGGTACACTGGGAATCTAGGTCTTCTGGTTCCATTGGGAATACTCAAAATCTGTAAAAACCACCAAATATCAAGCAAATATATTCCAACCTCTTACCCAAACACTTAGGGCAGGCACAAGTCCTAAATAAATCTCATTTATACCACCTCATGGTCCCGTCCTAACGTGCACTTGTCACCCATGCACGGACATAAATTGGGACACAGACTCTCACACGAATCAACAACTCAACGCAGCCTAACCTATTCGATTCGTCTAGACCTCCCTAACTCTACCCGAAAACCTTGGTGTATAGGAACTCGTCCCCGAAAACTAATTCAAACTACGCTTTGATACCAATATTGTAAGCACCCCCGCCCGGATATCCCCAACCATCCGGACTACCCGAACAGGAGCGCCTACGGGAGGAGAAAGGAGATAAACACAAGACAAAGACCACCCCGGCTGAAGGATCATCCCGAGGAAACATAGTGTGCAACGGAAGCGATTTTTTTTAAAAAAAAAAAACCTTTCCTCGTATTTATTAGAATCTATGAGACTTACTTTTTTGGCGAATTACCGGACGGAATGGAGCGATGGGAGCCGGATGCGCGGGAGCTTCTTCGCGTGGTGGAGACGACAGATGTCCTGCAATCCTTCGGCTCCTTCGCATCAGAACTTGAAGGCTCTCTTTCGATCTTCCGAAGTATGACTCGAACTCGTGGCCTCTCTTTCGGTGAAGAAGAGTAAAAACGACCTTGGATGAAAAACAACTAAATGAGAGAATATATATAGGGAAAACCCTAGGGTTAAAACCCTAGTGGGCCAAACCCTAATGGGCCAAGTCCATTTAATTAATTTTCTAATTGGGTTAGCCCAATTAATTAATTAAAAGCTAATGAACTATTATTTTATTCTAGCCCAATTAATTATGGACCATTCTGAATAAAATAATTCTCTCTTAATATAATTCATCCAACAAGCTAAATGTATTAAATAATACATGAGTTATATCGAGCTACCCCGGGGACCAAAAGACAAATTATTCACGGCTACTAAAATGACCAAAATATCCCTGCTACCTAGTAGCTATATTTTGTCATTCTAAGTGTTCCAACTATCACCATATGGTAACACTAACCCCACGAATAATTTTGCATATGCCATGTCTTTGACCTACTAGTGTAATAATGAAAATACCCCTCTATGTAACACCCATCATTTAGAAAGAAATAATGTACTAACACCTCTCTAAATGATTTCTACCATCCTTAGATCACTAGTCCAATAATCCGTGACTACTCGAATGTACTTGCTTATCACTGGGAGCTACCCAGAAGCACACACTCTTAAGTCACGTTCCCAGGGCCCTGGATTATTTGATTATTCTTGGACAATCACAAGGGGTGAATCACAGAAACTATCTTGTATTAGTCTGTCTTAGCTAATTAGAAACCATACTCCCAACTCAAAAAGATATTGATCTTTAATAGACCTCACCTACAGTGAATCTAAGAATATAGATCTAGGTTCACTAGACCACCAACTAATACTCAAGTATTAGAGTACTCGTCCACGTAGTAACAGTGATAGACTAGCTCCATGATAATTAGTACTTTGTCATTAGCTTCTATCACAGGTCCACTCTACGCATTCCGAATGGGCTTGTACAATTAGAGTAAACGGACTGTTTACTGGCTAAGGCAAGCCATCCTCCATTAGGATCTATTGCACAATGATCTTATCATGATAGAATGCCCAGTTCTATCAAAAGATCAAGAGTAATATTTTCTTGCTTATTAAGTACCTATGATTCATGCCTAACTGTGAAGAACGACCCATCACATGAATCACTTACTTAATAGCGTGGACACTTTTCCAACAATTAAATGCAAATAATATATGTGCCATAAACTGAATAAAAGAAACATCATTACCATAAATTAAACAAAATGTGTCTTTAGGGCATACATTTCCAACACCGGCATGCATACACAAAAATGAGAACAGCGGAAGCAAAGCTCAAGACATGCATGCACTATGGGTACCCCGCTAATACAGCGGTCACAAGATAAATAAATAAACACAAACTCCTGTGCCGACATACACAAGACTCGAGAAAAGACCTGGCACAGTACGAAATAATAGAGTAAATTCTACCTAGACATCAGAGTGGATAGGGATTGACGAGACTGCCTGTACACCGTACCGACTCTACCGTTAAAGCTGACTCCCTTGCCATGGCCCACGCCGCCACTACCTGGAATGATGAAAAGCAAGATGAGTCGAGAGACTCAGCAAGCATAAGGAAGAAAAGGCTGAAGGCTACACAAAACCAGAAATCTCACCCCAGAATAAACCCCCAGGTACACACAAGCCATGAGACGCTACAACACAACAGCTCAATAGCATAACAAAATAAAAGCACATACCGGTCCTTGGGGCCCACATAAGACACTTGGCACCCAAGTCCCATACCAACCTGCCGCTGCCCTGAAAGGCAACAAATGTCTCCACAAACCTGCGCGCGCTGTCCCAGGCCAGTACTCCCATCACCTGTATCGCTCGGTACTCCCGACAACCGAGCCATAGGCTCCCTTGGAACGGTACTCCCGTCCGAGAACTAAATACTACCAGTATCCATGCAATGCACATAGAAATGCAATGGCGTAGTGAGCATCAACGTGATACAAGGCGCCCATACATCCAGGCATCAGGCCATGCTCCGCCCACATAGTAAACCACACGCCATGCATATGCTCGCACTGGATGCAACCTAACCAAACTAGAATGTCCGTGTCCAAGCATACTCAATAATTGAATATCCCAACATGCATCTTGTACCCATGTGCATATCAAATCATGAACAGTAATACAATGTATCTAATCATGCAGTAAATCACATACCGGTAGAGCTAGTCAGCAGTGCCCGGCACCGGTCAATGGCCAGTGACTAGGGGTGTCCACCCGACGGTCCACATCAGGGTCGTATCATAGTCAACCCCAACGTCACCAACAACCGACCCCTGCCCCACTGCTCGATAGCTCTAACCGAACCATAAATAAATATGAGAAAAACTGTAAGAAAACCCAATAAAATCGTAAATAAACCCTTACGTCTAGGAACCTAGTCCCCAAACTGGTTCAGCATCATTCCCGAAAGGAGTGGGGGCGGTACAAACCCCCGTAGGCTCACAACGAATAAAATTATAGAAGCCTCAGATTTAATTTAAATTAAAACAGATGAATAATAGTTCAACCAATAAGGCAAGGTGCCGAATTAAAGTAAGGGAGGTGATAAAATATAGGAAATCACGAGGTCTTTCACGGGAATTAAAGAACACGAGGAAAGGGATTGGAAATTGCCTGAAACTAGCTGATTCCGACCTCTCTTAAGCTCCCGAGGCAAATTAAATCATTTCCTAGCAAATAACACAACCGGGTCTCAAATTAATTAATTTTAATCGCAAAAAAATTTATAATTTAAACATGACATGCTTCGACTAATTTTTACCCACGTACCTGATCACTTTTCATGCCGACAAAATCCTAAAATCGCCCCATTTTCTATTTTTTTCCTTTCCTTTCTTTTTCTTTCTTTTTTCTTTTCTTTTCTCTTCTCCTCCTCCTCCTCCTCCTCCTCTTCTTCTTCTTCTTCTTCTTCTTCTTCTTCTTCTTCTTCTTCTTCTCCGCGTCCCTGCTCCTGCGCACCATTCTTCTCCTTCTTCTTCTCTTCTTATTTCCTTCTTCTTCTCCCTTCCTTCTTCCTTTCTTCTTCTTCTTCTTCTTCTTCCTCTTCCCTTCTTCTTCTTTTTCCGCGCGGCCGCGGCTTCCTTCTTCTTCCTGCAACAGCGCACCAGCGGCCGCCTGTCGCGGCCGAGCTCCACCAGTCGTCGCCTCGACCAGCGCTACCCTCGCCCGCCCCTAGCCGGCCTCCGCGTGCCACCGCGCTTGCTGCCACTGCCACTGCCGCTGCTCGCGTCGCTCCCTCTCGGCTGCTGTCGCTTCGCTGGGCGGCCATGGCCGAGCTTCACTCGAAGCTTCCATGGCTGCCACCACCCTCTCTCCCTCATTCCATCTCTCTTTCTCACTCTCTCGGTCTCGATCTCGATCTCTCCCTCTGGGCTGAGCTCTCTCTCTCTCTCTCGCATCAGCTCTCTTTCTTTTTCCCAATCTCAATCTCTCACTCTCTGTTCTTCTTTGAAAAACATGGCCACTAGCCATTCCACAGCTTCCACGCACACGAGCACAGTGCACACAATTGATTTAAGTTCATTTTTTTCATTTATTATTATTATGGTTATATTATTATTATTCCTATTATTTTGTTTTTTTTTTTGGGATATTACAATTTTATTTTGCTAATTAATCCCCATTAATCAATTGTTTAAATAACATTTGAGTTAATATAATTTTTGTAATTATCACCCAATACTCGTGGAAACGATATCCTACTCACTACTCTATTACTTGTGCAATCCGTACACTTGCGAAAAATTCTCATCAAGTTTTTGGCGCACCCCAAACTTGAATTATTGCTTGTGCTCAAGCAAATAAAAGAAATTCTATACTCAAAGCACAAAACATATATTTGGAATCATTCATCACATTCTAATCCTTTATTATGCCCACATCTAAATCTTCAATCCAAAATGCAACAATAGCAAATAAAGAAAACTAAGCATACTTACATTCCCAAGTTCAAGAATCCATACAAAACTCTAAACTCAATCATGCCTTGTCATGTATCCCACACGATCAAATATTGCAACAACCATCCTTGCAACCATTCATTCTCACTACTACAAACAAAGGTAGCAAAGTAGGATTTTCTTTTTCTATCTTTTTTTTTTTTGAATGAGTGCATTTTATGCTTCATCTCATTTTTATTTATTTTTATTATTTATTATTTATTTTTTTGTTGACTGAACGAGTGCATTTTATGCTCCATCTCGCTCAACATTTTTCACCCCATTTACTTAAACCCTATTTAGGCCTAGCTCAGAAGGAATAATTACAAGAAAAACATTAGATTTATCTTTCATGCATAGTCACACAACTCACAGAATTTCGCAAAGAACATGTACTTCAACGATCTTGAAACCCAAGTATGCTTAATCTTTCTTTATAAGATATTGTCCATTCCAAATCAAAGACTCAACGTCAAACACAATAAAGAACCCAAGTGCAAGTCATGATTCCAAATAACAGGTTCTATTTATTTTATCTTTCACAAATTTTCTAGTCTAGGGGAGTTGGACAAATATGCACTTGATATAAGTTTTGCAAAAAAAGAAACCTTTTCACATCAAAACACCCAAGCAAAACAAATAACATATATCAACAATTAATAAATCCACCCCCCAAACTTATTTAACATATTGTCCTCAAATGTGAAAGAGTGAAAAATGAATACTCCTCTAGCCACATAATTGAACACTACGAATATCTATGCTAGTTCAAACTGAATCGTCTTTATTTTCCTTTCTTCTAAACCTGCACAACATCACAAGAATAGGTTATTCGCCATATCTATTCAACAAAACTAAAAAGAAATAATAAAAACAAAAAGGGAAAAGAGCTTGTGTTGCCTCCCAAGAAGCGCTTGTTGGGGTCTTTCAAGGAGTAAGTGACTCCTTTGGGTACCACATCGCCCACAAAATACAGCTTCAATCGCTGCCCATTTACTTTAAATGCACCAGTGGCTTCGCTATGAACCTCAACTACTCCACAAGGATACACCTTTGTCACCATGAATGGCTCAGACCACCTAGACCGAAGCTTGCCCGGGAATAATTTCAATCGTGAGTTAAAAAGTACTTGTTGCCCAATCTCGAAATTTCTCTTCAAGATATACTTGTCATGCAAATACTTGGTCATTTCTTTGTAGAGCTTGGCATTCTCATAAGCATTCAACCTAAACTCTTCCAACTCACTCAATTATAATAATCTCTTCCCTCCTACAGCCTTCAAATCCATGTTTAGCTTTTGAATAACCTAGTATGCTTTGTGCTCCAACTCAATTGGTAGGTGGCAAGACTTCCCAAAGACCAGTCTATATGGTGACATGCCTACAGGTGTCTTGAAAGCTGTCCGGTACGCCCAAAGTGCACCATCCAATTTGGTAGCCCAATTATTCCTTGAACGATTCATAGTCTTCTCCAGAATATGCTTTAGCTCCCGGTTGGCTAGTTTTACTTACCCATTCACTTACAGATGATAAACAAGTGCAACCTTCTGTGTTACTCTATACTTGCTTAACAATGTGTCAAAGGACCGGTTGTAAAAGTGAGAACCTTCATCATTAACAATAGCTCTAGGAACTCCAAATCTGGAAAAGATGTTATTCTTCATGAATTTCATCACCACCCGAGAGTCATTTGTTTGGGTCGGAATAGCTTCAACCCATTTGGAGACACAGTCCACAGCGACTAGAATGTACTGATTATTGAAGGATAACGGAAATAGGCCCATGAAGTTTATTCCCCACACATCAAATAGTCCCACGTCCATCATACTAGTCAAAGGCATCTCATTCCTTTTTGTGATGTTACCCATTCGTTGACATCTGTCACAATTGACCACATACTGCCACTACAAAAAAATGGGTTTTTTGCGTCGATTTCCAAAAATCATCGCAAAATTAATTAATTAAAATTATAAAATTAAATTTAGCGATGATTTTGTCGAAATCGCCACAAAATTCAATAATAAAAAAATTAAAAATTAAATTTAGCGACGGCTTTGTTGAAATCGCTACAAAATTCAATAATAAAAAAATCAAAAATTAAATTTAGCGGCAGTTTTGTCAAAATCGCCGCAAAATTCAATAATATAAAAAATTAAAAAAAAATTAGCGGTGGCAAAATTCAATAATAAAAAATAAAAAATTAAATTTCAAAAAAAAATAATTTAAAAATAAAATAAAATTTTACAAAATAATCTAAATTTTTTTATGTTTTAATCAATTAATTTATTTAATTTCATTCAATTAAATTAAATAATTTATTTATTTTAAATCTATCAGTTAATTAATTAATTTTAAATTAATTAATCAATTAATTTATTTAATTTAATTAATTGGTTTAAAACATTTTATGTTCAATTAATTAAGTTAATATATTAACTCTTTTTTAGGTGTTTTGAGAGTTCAATTAATTTAATTTAATTTAATTCAATTCAATTCAATAAAAAATAAAATTATTTCTTTATTTTATTTAATTTGGGGCTAAGTGTAATTTAAAAAAACTTGAGTTTGTGGATGCAAAGTGAATTCTGAAAAATAGTGATTCGATTACTTTATAATTAATATACGCGAGTATATTACAAGGTGACTTTGCAGATCAGCTAACTTCGCGCGTGTACGCGTGTATGAAACTTGGAGAGGATTACATTTGTTGGAATTTATTCTAGTAGGCACAGTGGGTGAGCGGGTGGGTGGGTGGGTGGGTGGGCGGGCGGGCGGGCGCGTGCAGGGACAGGGCCTGGTGCGCCCTTGCTTTTGGCTTACATGCGGTAAATTGTGGCGGTTTCAAAATCGTCGCAAAAAATTTAAAAAGAAATCGCCGCTAAATTATTTTTGATAATTAAATTAAATAATTTAATATTAAATTCAATTAAATTGCTAAATTTAAAAAACCGCCGCTAATTGCGACGGTTTTCAAACCGCTACTAAAAATATCACTTAGCGGCAGTTATACTAGCGGTTGATAAAAAATGCTGCGGACGACTGTATCAGTGGCGGTTTTGAAAACCGCCGCTAAATGCCAAAAAAATCGCGACTAAAAATTATTTTTTTTGTAGTGTGCCTAGCATCTTGGTACATGGTTGGCCAATAGAACCCGGACTGCCATATCTTTGCCACCATCTTAGGGGTACTAAAATGTCCACCGCACTCTAGGGAATGGCAATGATCAAGGATATCTCAAATCTCCTCTTCTGGCACACATATTCTAATCATGCCATTAGCATAATACTTGTATAACAGTGGCTTTTCCCAGAAATACTGCTTCACATCCCACAAGAACTTTTTCTTTTTGATGGTAACTCATGCAAAGAGAAATAACGCCACTCACCAGGTAATTTACTAAATCAGCATACCAAGAAACCATCAATAGTGCTAGTAACTGTTCATCGGGGAAGTAATCATTAATTGGCACCTCATAGGCTTGGGATTGCACCTCCAATCTAGACAAGTGATCTGCCACCATAATTTTCATGCCTTTCTTGTCCCGGATGTCAATGTCAAATTCTTGCAACAACAAAACCCACCGAATCAGACGTGGTTTGGCATCTTTCTTGGTCAATAGGTACCTGATTGCTGAATGGTCTGTATACACGATCACCTTGGAACTTATAAGATAAGATTGAAATTTATCAAAAGTAAACACAACAACAAGTAATTCTTTTTCAGTAGTTGCATAATTCAATTGAGCATCATTTAAAACTCTACTAGTATAATAAATAACATGCAACTTCCTGTTTCTTCATTGACCAAGAACAACTCCCAAAGCAAAATCGCTTGCATCACACATTAATTTGAATGGCAAGCTCTAATCCGGAGGTGCCATGATAGGTGCCGACACTAACTCATTTTTCAACTTGTTGAAAGCATTTAAACAATCAGTATCAAAATCAAAGACAACGTCCTTATTCAACAGGTTACACAAAGGTTTAGTAATTTTAGAAAAATCTTTGATAAAATGTCGATAAAATCCTATATGCTCAAGGAAACTCCTAACTCCCTTCATATTAGTAGGTGGTGGTAGTTTTTCAATAATATCAATCTTTGCCCTATCCACCTCAATTCCCCTTGCGAAAATTTTATGACCTAAAATCTTCCTGCACCATGAAATGACACTTTTCCTAGTTCAAAATCAAATTTGATTCTTCACAACGCTGCAAAACTTGAGACAAATTAGCTAAACAACCATCAAAAGAAGAGCCAAAAACAAAAATCATCCATGATTAGAAAAAATCACCATCAAATTTTTGACACCGTTACCGGAGACTCGACAATTGATAATATCAATATCAAATAACTTGTTTGTTAATTTAAACTTGTTTTATTTTGTATTAATTTTTTTCTTTTAATTTTACATATTTTATCTTTTGTGTACATGTTAGTATATAAGTTGTATTTTTAATATTTCTTATTAATTTTCTATTCTACGTTTGTGTGTTCACTCTCCATTTTATTTCATTGTTATATATTTGAATAAAAAAATATATAAAAAAAATAATGGGTCGGCCATCGAGTGATTGAGAAGAGTAGCCTTCTATAACCTACTCATTCAATTGTTGCTGCCTCAATCCTCGTGCAAGAACTCCCAATTTCCACTCGCTTTCTGTCGCCCACTTTCTGTTAAATAATAATAATCTGTTAAATAATAATAACTTACTTTCTGTTAAAGTTTTTGATGTTATTTATATTTTTATTTGTTTTATTTTAGTTTTGTAATTTCTGCATTCGTGTATTTTATCTTCTATTTTAATTGTTATATATTTGATTAAAAGAATATATATATATAAATTAAAAAATAAAAAAAATAATAACGTCAACTGGGTTGCTGGCAACCCACTATTCTCAACTTTATTTATATATATTTGATTGTAAACTATATATATATATATATAATAAAATAAAAAAATAATAATAAACAATAAAAAAAATCTCTTAAAAACCTTCCACACTTCACGTGCCAACATTCCTCCACCTCCATCTCCGATTTCCTCGATTTGCGTGCAATATTCTCGAAAAGCGTGCCTGAGTCGTTTTTCTCACCAAAATCTCCGGGATATCACCAAAACATAATTTCCTATTTTTCAGGATTTTTCTAGAATTTTTCCCATCATTTTTCCTATTTTCTTTTCTTTTCTTTCTTTTCTTTTTCTTTTTCTTTTCTTCTTTCTCCCTCTCTTCTTCTTCCTCCTCCTCTCCCCTGCTTCCCGCGCGAACCCTGAAACTTCTTCTTCTTCTTCCTTCTTTTCCTTCTTTCTTCTTCTTCTTCTTCCTTCTCTTTTTCTTCTTCTTCTTCTTTCTTCTCTCTGCACCGCGCCTCTGTTCCTTCTTCCCTACGTGACCCATGAACCAGCTTCATGCGCGCACAGCTCCGCCTGCCGCCAGCCGCCATTGCGGCTTCCTCCAGCCTCGTCGGCTGCTGCCCACACCCCCGCCGACCTCCGATGCAGCTGCTGCTACCGAACACTGCCGTCGCCGCGAGCTGCCATCGCGGTGGCTTGCTGGAGCTCGCGTCCAGCTTGCGGCCATGGCCGCCTGCAACTTTCCTCGAGCGGTCGCCCCTTGCCTCGGCTTCCATCGAGCCTACCGTCCATCGTCGCACACCCCTAGCGTCACCGCGGCTGCTCCTACTCGCTAGCTTGCCCTCCATTGGCCGACCCATAGCTTGAGAGCTTCGAGCTCGAGCTGCCATGGCCGCGGCTTGCGGCCATGGTTGCTATCCACCTCTTGCGGCTAACTTTGGCCACTTCCGCTGCTTCCTTGCGCCTCCCTGAACCCTCTTCCATCTCTCTCATCTCTCTCGAGCTCAAGCTCGAGCTTCCTCTGCCTTTCTCTCGGCCGAAAGCACCCTATTTATACACGTCCCTGCCTTGGTCGCTACTCCACATTAATTGCTCTAGATCTTCATACGCTACCTATTCACATTTTCCTTAAATCCCGCTGCCACAATCTCCTAATTTTCAGCCAGAAATCTCGGCCATTAAAGCTTCACAGAAGCTGGCCATAGCCACTCTCGCGCTATGTTCTGTGTATAGATATATATATATATATATAAATTTATATATTACATTATAAAAATTACATATTAAACCTCTATTTTACCCTAATATCACTTGGGCAACTCCATAATTTCAATTATTCCCTCAAACACTGGATTAAATTTCATTTTAATACTGAAAACACAAAATTAATAATTTCGAAACTTAGTTAAAAAGACGATTTCGCCCCGGTGTCTTCACCGGCTGTTGTTTCATCCTGAAACCACTGAAGGGTTGCTCGTTACGTAAAACCGGAGCCCCCTTAGGGTTCCATTAATTTTTCGGGAACCTCCTACAACGATTCGGTTTTATAGCCTAAATGATAGCTATATTTTAGCTATACCGAAAACTGTTCCGAATTCGATTTCTTTCGATGCCATAAATCCTATCTCGATACGCTCGTCGAGACCATATAATTTTCTTTAGATAATTTCACTCCAAGGCATTCCCTACAGTCGATTCGGTACTTGAAATTGCTATAAAACCAACTTTTCGGTGTTCTAAACTCATTGAAATTACGTGTCAACCTTCTCTACACATGGGTTATTACAGTCATGGCAGAAAATCACAACCAGAACCAAGAGCAAAATCAGAGATTGCTACGTAATTATGCCATGCCAGACCCAATTAGAGCTCAAGCCAGCATACTGAGACCAGCAGTCAATGCCAATAAATTTGAAATCAAACCAGGACTAATTCAAATGGTTCAGCAGGGGCAGTTTGGTGGAAATCCAATTGAAAATCTTAATGCACACTTAGCAAACTTTTTAGAGATATGCGACACCATCAAAATGAACGACGTTGGTGAGGATGCAATCAGACTGAGACTGTTTCCTTTTTCATTGAGAGATAAGGCCAAGGTGTGGTTGAATTCAAAAGCTCCAAATTCATTTACCACATGGGCAGCCGTATCACAAGCATTCTTGAGTAAGTATTTTCTACTAGGTAAGACTGTTAAACTTAGAAATGATATTACTAGTTTTGTTCAATTTGATGGTGAATCTTTGTATGAGGCATGGAAAAGGTTTAAGGAATTGCAAAGACGGTGTCCACACCATGGTCTTCCTGATTGGTTGATTGTGCAGACATTCTATAATGGTCTATCTCATTCAATTAGAATCACTATAGAAACTGCTGCAGGGAGTGCACTAATGGGTAAGTCTATAGAAGATGCTTATGAGCTGCTTGAAGAAATGACTTGCAACAATTATTAATGGTCTACTGAGAGAGGTATGCCTAAGAAAGCCTCAAGTATGTATGAAGTTGATGGCATTAATATGTTAAACGCCAAGGTAGACAATCTTGTAAAAATGTTTGATAAGTTGGGGAATGTCAATATTGTTTATTCTAATTTCAATTTTGCCAGTAATTGTGATTGGTATGAGAATGCTCACTTGAATTCTGATTGTATGCAGGTTGAGCAAGCTCAGTATATTTCAAATTCTAATAGGTAGAACCAGCAAAATAACCCATTTTCTAACAACTACAATATAGGTTAGAGAAATCACCCCAATTTTTCCTAAAGGGATCAGGGTGGCAGTAGTAATTTTAGGCCTAACAATTCTCCTGGTTTTCAACTGAGACCTCAAGAAGTGATGCAATAGCAATCAGGAAGCAAGTCGTCTTGGGAGTTGGCAATTGAAAAGTTAGCTGATAAATTCATAATTTTATAATTTTATTCTCCTAACATTTAGTTTATTTAACATCTTTTAGGTCTTATAGTGCTTGTTTATAATAATATTTTATATATAAGACATTAATGGAAAAATTTAATAAATTATGTTTAAAAATAAAAAAATAAATTTCATTCTTGTTATTATATATATTTTATTTAATTTTTCTTTTGTTATTTTTCTTATTTGAATTTTTTATATATTCTTTTTGTAGGAATGCAATCAATGAAGCCGTGAAGTCCAGCTTTGAAGGTGGAATTAAAGAAAATTGGAGGGTGGCATGTGCATGCATTTATATATTATTATATAGAAGGCCATGCCATATAACATTAAATAATAAAGGCTAATTGGAGATTGAAGCGGCGTTTGAAGGCCCAAGAAGGGCCAAATTGCATAACCAATTGAAGTGGGGCCCATGTTCAATTTGGAGAAGGCTAGGGCACTGTGAATATATATTAATAATATATTATGGGCAAGGAGAAAAGAACATAGAGGCGGCGAAATTAAGAGGAACACACGGGAGCGCCAAATTGGGGAATTGGAAAAGAGTCCTCGCACGCAGGGAAGAACGGACGACACAGGGCGCTTGTTCTCTTCTCCCTCAAATGGCTCTTTTTCTCTCTTTCTTAGGTGTTTTCTTTTACTTTTAATGGATTGCTAAACTCTTATTCCAGTACAAGAATAATCGAAGTTTTGATTCTGCAAAAATTATGAGATCGAATTGATTTTTATTATTCTCTTATTCTTTCTCTATTTATATATCTTTTATGTTTGTTGAAATTATTGTTTCAATTAATTAATATAAAGGACCCGTTGTATAATTGTCAGAACAATATATCACCAATTAGAAATTTGAATCCGTAATTGTTTAGATGCTCTAATATTGGTGGCAATTAACATAATTGATTACGGATAAATCTTCAATTTATGTTAAGGAGATATATAATCTAGCTTAAATGAATCGAGTTTGTGTATTCATTGATTAGAATTGGTTGTCTTTCTAGTAATTAAAGTTGTTGATAAATTAAACCTTAAGACCTTGTTTAGGGTTGTTTATTAACAAGAAAAATAATCAATGAGCTTGTCTTGATTATCATCAAAGTAAGGAGGGATAGGTTATTAGAGCTTGTTAATAACCATA
This sequence comes from Diospyros lotus, assembly GCF_014633365.1. Taxonomy (NCBI): domain Eukaryota; kingdom Viridiplantae; phylum Streptophyta; class Magnoliopsida; order Ericales; family Ebenaceae; genus Diospyros; species Diospyros lotus. Next base: position 6,747,877 of record NC_068344.1, on the reverse strand, counting down.
ACCAATTTAATGAAAGAATAGAGGATTTTATTTTTGCATCAATGATCAATTTCTCAAATCAACTCTAAGATTATACCTTGGACTGGATGCTTGCTTAAACTGATTTTCTGTTAATTGATATCCTTGCATTTGTTTTATTTTAAATTGTTCAAATTCCAAATTTCAAAACCCCCAATCATTTTTTTCTATTTATTTTAATTTTTCAAAGGAATAAATCTAACCAATCCTTGTGGATACGACCTTGCTCATCACTATCACAATTTACATTTTTAAAAGCAAGAATTTATTATTTGTTGGATTCGACACCCACCATTAGCGAATGCCACTGTGGAGATGTTTGAAAAGCTGAAGGCAAAAGTAGACCAGATGGCCAGTTTCAACAGAAATCTAGAGGTTCAATTGGGGTAGATATCAAATGCCATAAATCCGAGAGATCAAGGTAAATTGCCTAGCAAAACTGAGGTGAATCCAAGAGATGAAGTCATGGCAGTGACATTGAGAAGTGGTATGCAACTTGGTGAGGTAAGTAGCAAACATGTTACATGAAATGTTGATAAAAAGAATAATGTTGAGATTAGTGATAAGAATGAGCAGAACGAGACACCATCCCTAATACCACATGTTAAACCTTATGTTCCTCCTATCTTTTTTCTCAAAGGCTTAAAACAGAATAAGGTTGACAAACAATTTGAAAAATTTCTTGAAGTTTTTAAGCAGTTGCGCGTTAACATTCCATTTGCAGATGCTTTAGCACAGATTCCCGCTTATGCAAAATTTTTGAAAGAAATTATGTCAAACACAAGGAAGCTGGAGGATTACAAGACCATTGCCTTGACTGAAGAATGTAGTGCTGTGATTCAGAAGAAACTACCACCAAAGCTGAGAGATCCAAAGAGTTTTTCTATCCCTTGTACTATTGGTGATATTGATTTTTCTAAAGCTTTGTGTGATTTAGGTGCGAGTGTTTCATTGATGCCTTTATCTGTGTGCATGAAATTTGGACTTAAGCAGATCCAACCAACTACCATTTCCTTATAGTTATCTGATCAATCGGTGAAGTACCCATCGGGAATTCTAGAAAATGTGCTTGTGAAGGTAACAAAATTCATAATTCTAATTGAATTCATTGTTTTGGATATGGATGAAGACATGGAAGTTCCTATCATTCTTGGACATCTTTTCTTAGCCACAGTAGGAGCTGTTATTGATGTGAAAAATGGTAGGTTAACATTGAAAATAGGTGAAGAAGAGGTAGAGTTTGATCTATTTAAAGCAAATAAATATCCTTCTTTCATTGATCATGTGTTAAGAATAGATTATGTTGACGAGTTAACTATAGAGGTTTTTAAGACATAAATGCCTAAGAAACCTCTTGAGAATTGTTTAGTGTGTGCAGGAACAATGAGAGATGACAATGTAGAGATTGCACAAGTAGAGATTGCTTTGGAGAGTCCATGTGTTAAGTTTAAGCACAAAGGTAGGTATTTAGAAGAGTTAGGAAAATGTAAGCCACTCACTCCCCCTTCTAATGTACAGGCATTAGTTCTTGAGTTGAAACCATTACCACTGCATCTTAGGTATGTGTTTTTAGGAGAAAATAATACTTTACCTATGATTGTAAATGCTACTTTATCTGATAGTTAATTTGAAAAACTGTTGTGTGTCTTGAGATTGAGAAAGAATGCCATGGGATGGACAATTGTTGACCTTAGGGGGATTAGCCCTTCAGTGTGTGTGCATAAAATATTAATGGAGGATAACCATAAACCTGCCATTGAAAATCAGAGACGATTAAATCCTAATATAAAAGAAGTACTAAGGGCTGAAATTCTAAAATGGTTAGATGCAAGAATTGTTTATCATATCTCTAATAGTGCACGGGTTAGTTTAGTGCATGTGGTACCTAAAAAGGGTGGGATGACTGTTGTGCAAAATGAGAATAATGAATTAATTCCCATGAGGACAGTAACTGGTTGGAGAGTTTGCATAGATTATAGAAAACTGAATAGGGCAACCTGTAAAGATCATTTCTCTGTACCTTTTCTTGATCAAATGCTTGAGAGACTTGTTGGGTATGACTATTACTGTTTTCTTGATGGTTATTCAGGGTATAACCAGATTCCAGTAGATCGCATAAGTAATAGAGTAGTGAGTAGGATATCGTTCCCACGAGGATTGGGTGATAATTACCAAAATTATATTAACCCAAATGTTATTTAAACAATTGATTAATGGGGATTAATTAATAAAATAAAATAATAACGCAGAAAATAAATATGAAGAGTTTTAAGTTTTTGAGAGCACCAGGGGATCTTGGTTTCACCTAAATAATCCAATTTAATTTAAATAGTTGATAATCCAGATTTAATTATTCATGCAAAAGTAATTAACCACACAAGTCAAATCTTTACTTCCGTTCCAATTATATTCTTGTGGTGTTTATTATCTAGATCGAGTTATAGATTTTTTCTTTCAGTCTAAATTTATATCAACAAATCAATCAAATATTGGCCAAGTATTTGATAGCATTAAGCACAATAATAAACACTTGTATGAATAAAGAAAATCACTCCATAAACATCAAATTGTCATATTTAGATTACATCAAAATACCCTAGTTACAGAATTTAGTTCATTTTACAAACGATAAAATTCATAACATAATAAATAAACATAAATATAGACTTTAAAAGAAATGAGAGAAAAAGATAAAACTCTTTATGCGTAGATTTCCTTCACAAGGATGCTGTCACCAATCCTCTAGAAGGCTCCAATTTTTCTCCTTCTCTCGCGTATGTTTCTCCTCAAATTTCCTCTCTCTAAGCTCCAGAGTCTCTCCTCCTCTTCTGCTTCTCCCATATTTATTGGAAACTATTGGGCATAAAATAATAATTCCCACGCTCTGCTCTTCTTTAATTTAGACAATCATCACGCCATGCTATCTACTTAGCCTCTTTTTATTTTTTATTTTATTTCCTGACAACTTTTGTAAACACCCCCGCTCGGATATCCCCAACCACCCAGACTACCCAAATGGGAGCTCCTACGGGAGGAGAAAAATAATGAAACACGAGACAAAGACCACCCCGGCATGCATATGCCAAAATAAGAACAGCGGAAGCAAAGCTCAAGACATGCATGCACTATGAGTACCCCGCTAACACAGCGGTCACAAGATAAATAAACAAACACAAACTCCTGTGCCGACATACACAAGACTCGAGAAAACACCTGGCACAGTACAAAATAATAGAGTAAATTCTACTTAGACATCAAAGTGGATAGGGATTGACGAGACTGCCTGTACACCACACCGACTCTGCCGTTAAAGCTGACTCCCTTGCTATGGTCAACGCTGTCGCTACCTAGAATGATGGAAAGCAAGGTGAGTCGAAAGACTCAGCAAGCATAAGAAAGAAAAGGCTGAAGGCTACACAAAACCCGAAATCTCACCCCAGAATAAACCCCCAGGTACACACAAGCCATGAGACGCTACAACACAACAGCTCAATAACATAACAAAATAAAAGCACATACCGGTCCTTGGGGCCCACATAAGACACTTGGCACCCAAGTCCCATACCAACTTGCCGCTGCCCTGAAAGGCAACAAATGTCTCCACAAACCTGCGCGCGCTGTCCCAGGCTGGTACTCCCGTCACCTGTATCCGTCGGTACTCCCGACAACCGAGCCATAGGCTCCATCGGAACGGTACTCCCGTCCGAGAACTAAATACTACCAGTATCCATGCAATGCACATAGAAATGCAATGGCGTAGTGAGCATCAATGTGATACAAGGCGCCCATACATCCAGGCATCAGGCCATGCTCCGCCCACATAGTAAACCACACGCCATGCATATGCTCGCGCTAGATGCAACCTAACCAAACTAGAATGTCCGTGTCCAAGCATATTCAATAAATGAATATCCCAACATGCATCCCATACCCATGTGCATACCAAGTCATGAACAGCAATATAATAAATCTAAACGTGCAGTAAATCACATACCGGTAGAGCTAGTCAGCAGTGCCCGACACCGGTCAACGGTCAGTGACAAGGAGTGTCCACCCGACGGTCCACATCAGGGCCGTACAATAGTCTACCCCAACGTCACCAACAACCGACCCCTACCCTACTGCTCGATAGCTCTAACCGAACCATAAATAAATCTGAGAAAAACTGTAAATAAACTCAATAAAATCGTAAATTAACCCTCACGTCTAAGAACCTAGTCCCCAAACCGGTTCAGCATCATTCCCGAAAGGAGTGGGGGCAGTACAAACCCCCATAGGCTCACAACAAATAAAATGCTAGAAGTCTCGGATTTAATTTAATTAAAACAAATGAATAATAATTCAACAGATAAGGCTAAGTGCCAAAACAAAGTAAGGGAGAAGACTAAATACAAGAAATCACGGGGTCTTTCACGGGAATTGAAAAGCACGAGGAGAGGGTTAGGAGCTTGCCTTTACACGGCCGTTTCTTCTCTTCCTTGCACTCCCGCTGCGAAGTAAAACGTTTAAGAGCGATTAATAAAACCTGTAGCTCGCATTAATTAAATCTAACCGTCTAAAATCCCACGTAGGCACACCGTAAATAAAATCCCAATAAATCTCATATTTATTTTAAATTAAATCATTCCTATTACTATTATTACTTATTTAGATAACTCAAATTATATTTATAATCTTTAAGCAACATTTACATAAATATATACATATATATATAAATATATTTAAGCACTTCCAAGAGCACATGGACGTGCTGCTGCCTCCAATTTCATCTTTCAACATTATATATACATATATATAAATATATCACTTCAATTTCTCCCCTCATGAACACACCTAATGAACACACCCATTAATTATCTTAAGCTTCCCCAGTGAACATACACACGCACACCCTCCCTGCTCACTGCACACACCTGCCCTTGCATGTGTATCAATATATATTTATATATAGGCATCCTCGAACACATATATAAACCCCCACAACAAGCTCCCCTGCCATGGCGGCCATTCGTGCAATAACAGAGCCAACAGGAACCATATATGTATATCTATATAATCAGCCAAGACCACTGCTGCTTACATCGTTATTTACAAATATATATATAAATTAGCTCTCGGCACACTCACTGCAACACAACCCTCACAATCAAAATATTATACACACAGAAAGCTCACCCTTGCACACAGTGCACTCGTGTAACACACCCAACACAGCATAATCACCCAAATTAACAAAATCACATTTATAATTAAAATCGAACCGTACGAAATTATTAATACATAATAACTTACTTACCCAGCTTATTAAACCACAAAATTTTCTCCTAATTTCCAGCCCCAAAGCGTCTTCTTCTTCTTCTTCTTCTTCCGAGCTCTCTGCTTCGCTCACTGTTTTAACCCCATTTTAGTTTCAATTAGAAGCATTTATAGTAGCAAAATTACCGGCTAATACCCAAGAAAAATCAGCCAAATACTTGGCCAAATTGGCCTTAAATTGCGTGCAAGGAAGAGGCATGGAAGAGGCAGCCGCTGGGCGCGCCAGCGTGCGCCACTTGGCTGCGCAGTGGGCTGGCACTAGCGCCCCAAAACGGCGCCGTTTTGGGCTGCCTCTGCTGCCCAAAAATTAATTTTTCTTCCCAGCGTGCGCGTCACTCCTTGGCTCGATCCCGCGCCTCACCTGCCTCCCTTTCGCCCGCGTGCCACTCGGCCAGCTGCTCCCTTCAGCATATAAACACACCAAACTAAATTTAAAGGAACCCTCGGCCACCTTCTAAAAATGGCATTCCAACGCCCAGAACTTCCATTAATAATTATTTTTTTCAAATAAATTAATATTTTCTTTTAACCCACAAATATTCAATAATCACCATAAATAAAAATTAAATCAATATTTCTCTTAAACCCAAAAATATTTAACAATTATTAATTATTCCCGACCAAATTAATAATCATTTATTTATTTTTTTTCAATTTTCGGGATATTACAACTTTGATAAGCCACATGGTCTACACACTTGCTTCCTTTTATTCCTTATAAGTTTCGCCGTTCCCCTTTCTTTTTATCCCTCTCATATTTATATAATATATACATGTATGCACTGCAACGCACATGCCCTAGCCCATCTCAACTTCAATTTAATCTCTTATTATATAATATATATGCACGGCACATGATTACCTCTAATTCACTTATAATATATTTAAACTTCATGCGCCCATCTCCAACAACTCCACGCCACTTAATTTATTTAATATTAATTACATATATATATAATATAAACACCAAGTAGTATTCCTACAAAATAACAAGACATACTAGCAATTAAATATCTATAAAAAAAACTCAAAACACTGGACAATTCTAAGTAAAACACATATAAAATACTAAAAACACTACTCAATTATGACCAATAAATATGAATAAATTCCCACATCAGTATACTCGACTCCCCAAAATATAATAAAATTTTCATTATTAATTTCCCATCATTAATACCATCCCATGGCATCATCCTTTATGCATTTTATGCAACATTCCATTTCCCATAAACATATAGATTTCCATGCATCACATCGACTCACACGACCCTCTATTTATATGGATCACATCGGCTCTCAAAGCCTCCATTCACATGAATCATATCAGCTCACATACCCTTCCATTCACATGCATGTATATATGTATACACACACACACATATATATATATATATAAACATCAATCAGCCATTCACTTAGCTTGAGCATTGCCTATCGGGCTATATGGCCACCTCACTCACGTCAGAAGGTCCATAGGATATATATCTTTTTCTTTCTCATCCTACGAAACATAGCTGCCGCGCCAAAATAATAATAGGGGCACAAAAATAATGTCATGCAATTCTCATGAGGCTTCACATAAATATAACATGCATGCCTCATTATAGAAATGTTCACATCACGATCATCAAGCACATTTAAACATTTCAATATCATTTTCATTCATGAGCCCATGGCATTTTCATCCACAAGATTTAACATCCTTCATTGAGTTTCATTTCCATACCATTTCTCAATATCAAACAAATTGATTACATATATTCATTATAAAAGTCTCATGGCTTTCATTTCTTATTACACATGATAAATTTCTTCCCCTTAAGATGCCCACATATCATCAAGAAGAATTTTAAGACTCATTTGAACACTACAAGATGTTTGGGGAAGAGATTACAAGCATTTAAGAAGTTGAAAATTTTTAGATTTTTGGCCCGAATTAAAAAAGGCACTACAAGCTCTATTTAAATCAAAATGATTCATATCTTATCTCAAAACGAATCTTATTGAGTTAGGTTTACAACATAAAAAACAAATCTTAATTCTGATATCATGACAAAAAGTTATGATCGAAAGAACACAAGGTGCGCAGTCTAAAAGAAATGGCTTAGTCAACTAAGCAGATTGCTGAGTCGACTAGGATGAGGACTGGCACAAAAATTTGAGAAAACTGGCCTCTGTTGAGTCGACTAAACTCAAAGATTAGTCGACTCGACGCACACAGAAAGCACGAAATGAACCTGAAACACCCCAAAATGACCACCACTAGCTTCCTAGCCCACAAATGTCATTTCTTGAACACAAAATGAGGTGAACAAACCCCAACGAGACCAACAACATGACCCAATAAAAGATTTAGACAAGCCACAAGATTTAAGGAAAAAATGAAGATAATCACATAACTAATACAAAAATAATTTTAACAACAATGAAATGAAGAACAAAGACATATTTTGGCATTCTAACCAAAAGAAGGGGAAAACTTGCATAATATAACCAAAAAAAACAAATGCAAGAGAAACTTGCCTTGCTGATAAAAATCGAAGAAGAAGAGAAGCCTTCAATTGAAGCTGAAATCCTCACTCCTTGAAGCTCCAAGCAAGTAGAAAAATGAAAGAAGAAGAAGATATAAATGAAGAAGAAACAAAGAAGAAGAAGAAGCAATGAGAGATTGGAAATGAAATAATGAAAAAGAAAACAAGAAAGCATGGACAGGTGAAAGGGAGGGAGTGGGATGCGAACCACCCCTTTGCTTTTACCATTTTGCCCCTACTTTATGCACACATACACATAATATTTCATGCTAATTTTGGTCATTTTGCATCATTTGTTTTTTCTTTCATCTTTTTTTTATTCTCTCCAATTATGAAATTCCTCATTTGCCCTCATCCTTTTCAAACACAACATATGCATTAAACCCTTATTAGTCATTTGCTTCATTTTTCATTACTTTATTAACATATTTTCCAATATATATATATATTATAACCCATTTAAACAAAACCCACATTTATATGCATGGCCCTAGCCCATATCAAAGCCCAATTAAATAAAATGGACTTCCATCTTAGGCCCCAAATAAAATAACACAAACACATATTTAATTCATTTTAAATCCAATGGCCTCAACCCAATTTATAAAATGAATTTCAACTCTTCAATTCTATTAGGCCTTTTAACCTTTGGCCCAAACACATCATCCACACAATTATTTTTTTAACTATTCACCATACATTGATTCCAAAAATAATATTTTCGCTAATGTAACTTTTTCGCTAATGACCTCTTAATCCCAATAGTTCAAATATTAAATTTGACAATTAATATTCTCATATAAAAATAATCAATTCCAATAATGCCCCCAAAATATGGCATACGAAATAAATTTTTAATAAATACTCTAGACCCACTAACGAGTCATTACAAATAAGACTAAGTAATTTGGTTATATTGTTACTTAAAAAATATTTACTTTATAAATTTAAATACAAAAATTTAATTAGTAATTTTACATCTTAAAAAACAAGAAAAATAAATTTTTATTATTTATTTATATTATTAAAAGGCCACTAAAATAATTTTTGCCTAAGGCCACACCCACTCTTTAATTGGTCCTAGGCATAGGATAGAAGAACCCAATTTCTATACATGTAATACAAACCATTCTTTTAAAAATAATTATTAAGTATAATAAATAAACGTTATTCTTTGATAAAATATATTTATTGTATCTTATTTTTAATATTTAAATATTCTTATTAGTTGATAATATATACACTTTGTTTTTTTAAGCACATCACCAACCAATAAAAGAGTTTAAAATTAAACATAATATATAATATATGCATCTTATAAAAATATATTTATTATAATTTAACTATTTCTCTAAAAATGATTATTAATATTATTGTTTATATATATATATATAGCTAGTTTGTAATACAACAAGAAAAAAAAATAAGAAAAGCAAAAGTCTATGTTAGCTAAGAGTAAAGGTACCTTAAACAATTTAAAGAGTGTTTTGTAAAATGTAAAACTTGTAATATATAAAGACTTATAGTGTTGTATGAGACACCTTTCACCATTCGTATTATGCAATACATTTTTATATTATACAAAAAGTAATACTAACAATTGCCTTAAAGCATAGTAAATACACTTTACTTTCAAACAAAATGTATGACACGGCCATAGATACAAATTTTTAGGCTTAGTTAGACGTAATTTAAGTTATTATTATGATTTAGTTGATTTTCAATAAAATTATAGAAGTTTGGTTGCTAGAATCTTCTACCAATTCTTATTCTTTGTTTTCAGCTATAACATTGTAACATTGAGTTCTTCTACAGAGACATGTAGGTTGACATACATGTTTATAGAATGGAAACTAAAAGACTAACATACTTTCACCCACATTACATTAAAAAAAGTACATTACAATATGAGGAGAGCATTTTAGTCATTTAGTCTCCATTCAATAAGATTGCCTATCAATATGTCTGACTCTAAAGAATTTTTCGGCTTATAAAACCCTCCAATACTTGTCTTTTTCAACTTCTTCTTCTTATTTTCCTTTTTCTTCACAAACAAATTCTTATTAGTGTAGTTTTTATATCTTGTTTTCAGTTACAAAACACTCTTATTTGTTAATAAAATATTACAAATTATAATATATTTATCTTCGACCAATAAAAAAGTTTTTAACTAAAAATAATACACAAATAAGATGCTTATCGAAAATGCTATTTTGACACTCTCTTGTGACACTTTTAATGACACCCATGTATTAATATGATACAAAATATAATATATCAGTACATGAATATTATAGAAATATCATAAATGAGTGTCTAAATAATTTATTTTATAAAAAATATTATACTCATAAATAAATTTGACAAATAATATTCATAAATGGATGCATTACATATAAATTTATAATAATTGATAGTAATAATTAAGTAGATATATTATTAATTTTAAATAAAACTATTATAAATAAATATATATATATTATATCAATTTATAAATATTATTTATCAAACTTATGAGTGGGAATAGCATTTTCGCTATTTTATTTGAGTACCATATTTTGAGTGTGCTCGCGTCGTATGGCCGGTGGTTGTGCGGCAAAGCAATCAATCGGCGCTGAAAACCATCGCTCAACCACTCCCTTGCCGTCCCAATCATAGACACATTTAAAATTCCGTCCATTGAGCTTTTTTTTTTTTTTTAAACATTGATAAATAATTTTAACAAATTAAGATGAATACATATAAATTTACAATAGTTTTATTTAAATTTATAATAATTTTATTTAAAATTAATAATAAATTGATAAAAATAAAAATGAATGTATGAATATTATATTAATTTTAAATAAAAATATTTATATTATATTTATTATGAATTTATGTGTGTTATGTTAATTAATAAAAATTATTTATTAAACTCATTTATAAATATAATATAAATATTTTGTCTTTCCTAATATTAGGGATTATGCCGTCTTTGATCTTTATTTATTCAGATTATGTCCCTTGCAACTTTATCATTAATTTTATTTATTTCATTGAATTTTTTTATTTTATTTAATTGATTGGATTTGTCTAGGAGGTGGATTTGGTGGAGGAGCACCACCACCTAATCACCCAATAATTTAACCATTAAAATATTTTATCTTGGTACCCAAAGATTATTTTTTTTATTCATTGAAATGCAATTTTGTCCTCAGACTTTTCTAGATGCCACTCTATCATCAAGAGGCCTTTCCAAGTACCCCAGGAGCTTTTTTTTTTTTCAGTTTAAAAATATGTCAACTTATCTTCAATATTTTTATTTAAAAATTTAGAGTAAATGATCTCAAAAGATATCAATATTCTTTCATTTATCAATTTTAATTTTTATAAATAAAATAGTAAATCTCCGATTGAGGTAAAATGAGAATTCTATTTAAATTATACTTCTCTTACTCTTATATATTCTTCTATGGAGACTAATTTAAACATCATAGACCCTACGCAGGTGACACCCTAGCTCTTCTCTGTTTTTTCTTTTGCAGATTTTTCGAAAACTAGAGATTCAAGACATATTCTCATACAATTACAAATTTATTATTGTATCTCAAAAGGAAGAATTATTGTCACGATAATCTCATGTAATTACTAATGAATTTTATTATTGGCAAGAGTTTCTGTCATCCAGGTCAAGTCATCATACTGTGGGCTTCAGCAATAAGAATCATATCAAACATATTTTTATATAATATTTTTATACAAATGTCACTATAGAAGCCAATTATTGAATAGTTTTCAAAAATACGTACCAATGCATCTAAATAATATACAATAATTATGATTGAATATTTTCTCAGTCACGGTAAAGGGTATCAATTAATTCTAACGAATGATACGTCTGCATCACATAATTTATTAATACGAACGACTTTAGTGAATGTAAATGTCACACATTTATTAACATTGAAACCCCCCCGCCTAACATGGAGCGAACCTTGTTGACATTTAAAAACATTCCATTCATATTTTAAAATGTTGGCTTAGTGAAGATTAGATAGTGACATTGAACACCTAACGCCGATTATGTTGTTGGTTACATAAAACACTATTTTTATAGGCCTAAGCTATATGTTTGGACAAGGGGAGGGGACAAGGAAAAGAAAGATTTTTTTTTTTTAATTGGGTAGAAGTTTTATAGTGAAATAAGATAGTGTTTATTAAAATGAGTAAGATAAGATTGTATCAAAATAAGATTGAAATGTTTTTCGGACCAATATATGAAATGATTAAGATAAAACTGAAAAGTATTTTAAGATTTTATCAAATTGTTTGTTAAATTTTTTAGAATACATTGAATGATATATGCGTTAATTTTTTTTTATTTGTAAAGTTTAAGATAAATTTATCTGAAAAGTTTAAGATAAGAAGTCACGTGACTTATTTTTTAAAGGTCGTCAGATATATTTAATAAATACAATAGAAAACACTTTTGTCTAAAATGCTTTTCATATCCCACTTTTTCGATTTATGTCTTAGTTAACAAATGCTAACTCTTTTCGTATCTCTATTTATCAATTCTTTTAGCAGAAAGAAGAAAATACATTTATAAATATAATTATTAATTTTACTATCTTACTTCTATTATTTTATATTTTATATTTTTTTTAAAAGTAAAAAGGCATGATTATAAATTTATTGTCTTTTTTAACTATTTCATTCATTTTCATTCTCTACCTAAGTAAAGTAAAGGCATATTACATTCATTCATATTTCATTCTTCTCCAACAATGGAAGAGTAAACTTTTCTTTACTTCATTAACTCTTATGTTCCATTCTATTACATATCATTTCGTTCTCTATCCCACCTCTCCCAAATAGAATGTAAAAGTTAACTAATTTAGTAAAAAAAAAGAGTTGGCTAGTTGTAAGAAATTATGATGATATCTTTCCTAGGACAAGTTTGTGCACAAATTTCTCATGTTTTTACTTAATATATATATATATATATATAGAAATGTTTGGTTTGAGTTTATTTATTAGGCACCAAAAGGATAGTGATGATAAATATTCACACCCTTAATTGGGGACCATTAGAGAGCATTGTGGGTATTGAGTTAGATTGGGAGCTAGATGGACCCTTCCCCTTACCCACAAGACAAATAAAGGTCTACCTGGGAGTTAGAATCATTCAATGTTGATGTCAGAAAGTAGATGAGGGGGTGAAAGTGCATTCAATGGGAAGAGAGAAGAAAAAGTCATAAAAAGTATAAGAGAGACATTGGTTGATGATGCCAACATGCTTGGAGGGGCCCGTTGTTCACAGACCTTGGAACACTTGCTATATTATTTGCATCTATGGCCTGGTGTGCATCAGGAGTGGATTCAGAAATTTAGAACGCAGGGACTGGATCAGTTTATTCAAATTACAATATATGTACACTGTGTGTGTATATGCACGAGGATTACAATTTATGTAGAATGAGGATTACAAATTATAGTTCTACATATATGCACAAGGATTACAATATATGTAGAACGCAGGGGTTGAATTACAGTTTTGCACACACAATTCTATATATATGCATGAGGATCACAGTATATGTTCACTATGTGTGTATACACATAGTTTACATTTTGCAAACTTCAATCCAGTTTCGCAACTGTGTGTGTATCAGTCTTCACAAGGATCTGGACTAAGGCTAGCACAGATTGAAGTCCAGTTCAACTCTCCCCCAGATCCGTTATGCATGGTTGTTTCATTTCAATTTTTCTCTCCCCTCAATTGGTTCCATTTGCCCATTTTGAAAAACTGAATGCTTGGGTTTGGTTCAATTTGATCTTTGATTTTTTTTATTTTGATCTTTTCAAGAAACAAACTATACTCATCAAGTATGACTAGAACAATGAGCCTTGCCCCATGTCAAATAGAGTTATGCTAATTGTATAGAAAAACTTTTATAGATTGGTTTACAAAGGCAATTAAATGACTAAATTGCCCCCATGATAAATGACCCAGAACCATCTTTCTCTTTCTCTCTTCCTTTCGTAGACACCATCGCCCCCACCCACCACCTTTTTTCATGACACCGTCAGCCCCATCTGCCTTTCCTTCTCTGAACACCCTCGCCCTAGCCGCCAGACACCGTTAGCCCTAGCGACATACACTGTCGGCCCTAATTGACGAATGACTTTGCTTGACATAAACCAGTAGAATATCTTTGACATGAAAAGAATTCTGGCAAAGTTTGGCAAAGTCACTTCAATAGGGTGATTTTCCTTTATCAAGCAACCAATAGATGATTCATATAAAGTAAAAATTGTAAGCCTTAGGGTGAGAAATATATATCTTTACAAGATGAGTAAATTAAAAAGACCCATAACATATTTTGCAATCACAATGGTTGTTACATAAACTGTGACATTAGATACAAATGCCCACGCACCCTCTTATGGAGGAGGGGGATGGCTATGGTCAAATTGATAAATGGAGATGAGTGATTTGGGTTTAGCATTTTAACAAAGTTCTAATACTGTGAACTTTGTTTGATGCCTAATAATTAGACCCTTTTGGTTTTCAGCTAGTTGAGTCCATGTAGTCCGTTTGCTTGAAATCTTACTATAATACCCCAAGAGCCCAAGGTCAGGTCTAAGAAGGGATTTTAGAGAAATTAGTATATATATCGATAATAGTAAAGAAAGAAACAACACTAGTTGAATACCTTTTAGGTTGAATGTGGATAAAGAACTCTCGGATTAAGCGTGCTTGAGTTAGGGTAGTTCAAGGATGGGTGACCCTTGGGAAGTTCACATAGGCTTATCAAGGTAAGTTGATTCGGTCTTTTCTATCGCTCGATGCAAGATGTTACAAGTGGTATCAGAGCTGACTCTTGAAGAAGGCAATCTGATTAGGGCGGGGAGTGGTGCCGAGGTACGAGAGCATAAACAAGGAGCGACTCCTAACAGACTTCTAGGATGGCAGCGCCCAAAGGGGAGAAGATCTGGGACCAGTTTTAGGGTTACATGAAGAGGACGTTATGCATGTATTCAAGGGGAAGAGGAGGTAATACCTCAAGAGCCTAAGGTTAAGTCTAAGAAGAGACTCTAGAGAAGTTAGTATATATATCGAGGATAATAAGGAAGGAAACAACACTAACTGGATACCTTTTGGGCTAAATATGGATAAAGAACTCCCGAATTATGCGTGCTTGAGCTAGGGTAGCTCAAGAATGGGTGACCCCTGGGAAGTTCGCGTAGACCCATCATGGTAAGTTGATCTGGTCTTTCCTATTACTCGATGAGGGATGTTACACTTATAAACCTCAAATTCTCCATTGATCTTTCATGCCCCGGTGGTCAGTTGGTTTGGGTGGTTGTCGGTGGAGAATGATGTCTTTACTGGCTGAGAAAGAGGGGTTTGGCCGATGAGTTTTGTCCTGTCTCTCTGTCTCTGTAACATCCCATTCGAACGATAGGAAGAACCGGAACAACTTACCCTAATGGGCCTACGCGAACTTCCCAGGAGGGTCACCCATCCTTGGATTACCCCAGGTTAAGCACGCTTAACTTGAGAGTTTTTTGCCAACATTCAGCCCAAAAGGTATCCAACTGGTGTTGTTTCTTTTCTTACACTATCCTCGATATATACTAACTTCTCTGGACTCTCGGGGTATTACATTCTCCCCCCCTTAAGCACATGACGTCCTCGTCATGCGACCTTACAACCGGTCCCAGATCTCCCCCCTTGCATGGCCGATGTGGGATTCACCTAAGGTGCCTACACGCACCCCCCATAGGGGCCTACACACACCCCCCTCGGAACTCAGCCTCCTCGCTGAGGTTTGCCCCACCACCGCGCTCAGAGGCTCAGGGGTTGACTCTGATACCACCTGTAACATCCCATTCGAGCGATAGGAAGGACCGGAACAACTTACCCTGATGGGTACCCCCCTGGGAAGTTCGCGTAGGCTCATCAGGGTAAGTTGTTCCAGTCCTTCCTATCGCTCGAATGGGATGTTACAGTCTCCCTCATTTCATTTAGATCCAATATATCGACAATTTATCACAATAAATTGCGCCAATTTATATCTCAAATATTGCTAATTTTTCACCATATATCACACCTATAAATCAATCTACAAAAGTCCTTTTGTATAAATAACATAACTCTGTCTAATAATATAGTGAGGTGGGTATTTGCCACGTCAAGTAGTAATTACGATCTTTTATTAAAAAAATGTACCATCGTCTCTCTTTTAACTTTTGCTTTGGATTTTCTCAACTCATTTATATATCAACTTCAAAATATCAAGAGTTTATTTTGTGGTAGCATTAGCAATTTCGTCAAAGATCCAATCATCAATTTTCAGATGAATTTGTGGTGATGTGAATTGATCTTTGCGTTTATTACTATTTTTATCATTAAATTTTAGAATTTTACATTAACTACACTCTAGAGATTAGGAACAATATATGTCAATAATTATAATCAATCTTGTCGTTCATCTTTAAATCTCGAGAAACAATATTATACTTAGCGACAAAATAAATGATAGAATATAATTAAGAAAAGACAAAATAAGAATTTACAATATGTTAGGCAAGTTGTTTCCAGGAAACTATCTTTAGGATAGTAATTTCCTCACTAGGTGAAAATGGTTTATAGAAATTCTAACCCCAAGATACAATACCTAATTTTAAAAAATCAAAATTGCATTTTTTAATTTCTTCTCACTACAATAAAAATGATTTGTTGAGGCATCTTTTTTAGGGCATTTTTTAGAAAGTGTCCTCTAAAATACCATTTTAAGGCACAATCTAAAAAAGTGCCCCAATACAATAACTTTAATGAGGCACAACAATTAAGTGCCTTATAAAATATCATTTTAAGGCACAATTTAATAAAGTGCCTCAATATAACAATTCTAATGAGGCACAACAATGAAATGCCCTAATAGACAAATATAAGTGTCTTAACAGATAAATCTAATAGGGCATAATTTTTGAAATGCCCCATTAAAATAATTCTAACAAGACACTCTGATGAAGTGCCCTAATAGACAAATCTTAAGTGCCCCAATAGAATAATTCTAATGAAACTTAGATATACTATAAAATAAACATAGACACATATATTAATAAGATGATGTGCAGATTAGGTGGTCACGCATGTGCAAGAAGAAGGAAAGGTTTAGGGTTCGAGTTGAGGGAGAAGTAAGTTAGAATTAAGAGAAGGCCTTGTGGGGGATATGAAAAATAAATTTACAGTAATTTTTGAGGCATTTTTAAGTATCGCAACAAACTTAAATTTATAATTATTTTTAAGGCATTTGTAAGTGCCTCAATACGTTTTTGGGGCACAGTTACATGGGGCATTATTATTAATGCCCTAATAGTTAAAATGCCTCAAGAAACTATCTATTGAGGCATTTTTAAATGACTCATAATCCAAAATTTGTTGTAGTGTCTACTACAAGAATTCAACCCAACAATGATAGAAAATAGAGAAATAAATAATAGTAATTGAATGAAGAAGTATAGATGGTTTGTTGTATCTCTATGCACCCCAAATGTCCACACACTATTTATAGACATTGAATGGATGCTACCAATAGATATCAAAATATTAAAAATCACAACTTATTTGAAAGATCATGTCTATTAGAAATAGACTTATCCATTAGAGAAATCATAACCCTCTAATTTAAAGACACACCCCTTAAATTAAAAATCATATTAGTTCAGTATTTTGTCGTTGGTTTTCCAACGTTTGGACTAGAAGTCGACTTTCTAGAAACATAAGTAGACTTATGGGGAGTAGAAAGTCAGCTTCCAAGAGCAGAAGTCAACTTTCAGTGTTAGAAGTCGACTTTTGCAAGCCTTTAACTGAGCTAGTCGAGAACCATTTTTTTTTGTAGAATTTACAACAATTAACTCCCACTTTCTGAAAGTCGACTTTTACTATAAACACTTAAAAAAAAAACCATAAAACGAACAAAAATATTATTATTAAATAATACTTATATATAACACTTTCTTCCATATGAAAACTTGAAAAGGGTTGGAGAAGAAAAAAAAAAAAAGGAATTTTCCAACAAGAGTGAAATTGTAACGACCCATTAATGGGTCTAGAGCTTTTCTTGAATTATGATTTATTATGTGTAATAAATTAGCCTCAAGAATTAGGTGCCTAATTTAAAGGATAGGACTTTCAAAGAAGATTTGGGTTGAAACCATTTGTTTTGGGTTGTGTTTTATTTAAGAATGAGGTTGTGAAGCCCTTGGGCCTAAGAATATATATTGGGGCCATTGTGTTGGGCTAATGAAATGGGCATTGGGCCCATAAGCATAAAGATTTGTATATTTTAATTAATCAAAATGAATGAATTATGAAAAGTCTAATGAGGGCTTGATGTGGTTCATTGTGTGTGTGAAAAGAAAAGGTGAAATGGGAATTCCATAAATGGATATTATTATAAATGAAATTATGAGTGATATTGGAAAAAAAAATAAAAAAGAAAAGAAAAAGAGGTAAAAGACCAAAATGGGTCTAATGAGTTGTGGTGTGTGTGTAAAGGAGAGGAGCAAAGAAGTAATTTGGCCAAGGGGGTGGTTGGAAAGCTGATTGGCAGCCATCCCTCCCACATGCTTCTTTCTTTTCCTTGTCTCCTTTTCTCTTTCCTTCCTTCCTCTCCCGATCAGTCTTCTTCTTCTTCTTCTTCTTCTTCTTCTTCTTCTTCTTCTTCCATTGTCAATCTCCATTGAAGCTTCAAATGTGGAAGTTGCAGTTGGTTGTTCTTTTCTTTGGACCGAGCGTCATTAATGCAAGTTCTTCTTGCATTTCTTTTTGGTTATGCAAGTTTCTTCTCTATTTCTTTTACATGGCAAGTTCCCTTACCTCCTTGTTTCTTTTTGGAAGCAAGTTCTCGTTCTAAATGCAAGGTTTTGTTCCTTCTATGTTGTTTCAATGCAAGTCCGTGTTGACTTTCCTTGTTAATGTAAGTTTTGGTTCTTTTTCTCTTGGGTCAAGTTGGTTTCCTTCTTGGTTCCTTGGTCTTCGAATCTTTTATTTTCTTAGAAGATCTAATCGCGAGCCTATGTTGATTGGTGGATTACTTTCTCATTTCTTTAAACCTTGTGTTTTATCCTCGATGGGTCTTGTCGAGAGTTTTCGTTAGGGTCTAGTTCACCCTAAATTCTCAAAGGAATGACACTTGATTGATTAGGAATGTTAGAGAAGCAAGGTTTGGTGTATCTTGCTTGGGATGTTGAGTTTTGTGGGTTATCGTTGTTATTTTTAAGTTGTAGACCTCTATTAGTCGACCAAGTGTTTCAATTGGTCGACCAAATATGTGTTTTGCTTTTTGTTAGTCGACCAAGTATTTATGTCAGTCGACCAAGTATGTGTTTTGCTTTTTGTTAGTCGACCAAGTGTTTCAATCGGTCGACCAAGTGGGTAATTTGGCTTCTGTTAGTCGACTAAGTGTTTTTACTCGGTTGACCAAGTCCCTATTTAGTCAACTAAGTCTTCTTCATCGGTTGACTAAGTCCCTAGTCGGTTGACTAACTCTTTCATTCAGTCAACCAATAGAATGCATTAATTCTCTCTTTTTGTTCCGATTCTTTTCTAATGCTTGCAATTCTTCCCCAAAGCTCTTGTGATGTTTTAGATGGCTTCAAAATCATCTCGTGGATATGTAGGTGTTCCAAAAATGAGGAAGTAAATTAATGGTGAGAATTAAAAATGAAAATCATGAGTTTTAATGGTGAATTCATGTAATCAACTTGTTTGACCTTGAGAAATGGTATGGAAGTGAATTCCAATGAATGATGCTAAATCATGTGATGAAAATACCATTAGTTCATGTGAGGATATAATCTTGAAATGTTTAAGTGCGCATGATGATCATGATGAGAACATTTCTAATAATGAAGCATGTCGATATGTTTACTTGAAAACCTCATGAGCATTGCATGATATTATTATTTATGGTATGGAAATGAATCTCAATGAATGATGCTAAATCATGTGATGAAAATATCATTGGCTCATGTGAGAATATAATCTTGAAATGTTTAAGTGCGCATGATAATTATGAGGAGAACATTACTAATAATGAAGCATGTTTGATATGTTTACTTGAAACCTACATGAGCATTGCATGGGATTATTATTTGCGCACTTATTATTTTGCGTGGTGACTATATACTGCGGAGTGAGAAAAGGATATCCTAAAAAGCGCCTGACACGGGTAAGGTGGCTATAAACCCGATAGGCGATGCTCAAGCCAAATGAATGGTTAAATGATTTTTCTATGTATATGTATGCATGCATGTGAATGAAAGGCCTTGAGGGCCAATGTGCTGCATGAAAATTATGTATGCATGAGAAATGAAATGATGCATAAAATGCATGATGACAACGGCATGTGAATGATAATAATGATTGAGAAATGAAATGATGTATGAAATGCATAATGATAATGGCATGGGAATGATAATAATGATGGGTTCTAATTGGAAATGCTATTCGTACTTGGGAAGTCGGGTCTATTCCACTTTGATTTATCAATGCCTTAACTCCATTGTTTTATTTGTTGCAATATATACTTGCTGAACCTTGTGGCTCACCTTGTTTATTCTTGTCATTCCAAGTAAAGAAAAATCAATTGCTAAGGGTGAGTCCAATAAGGTTAGAGCCTGGATTTAGATGTGTACAGGGATGTCCCAGCCTCAAGATCCATGGGTGTAATGTTGAGGGCAGGAGATAGAGGGTTTGATTTGTTGTTAGAACCTTAGTGCCATTTTATTTGAAAAATGTATGGGCGGTAAGCCTAGGATGATAAAGTAAATGATGTGTAATATTTATTTTAAGCTCCTATTGATAGTGAGTAAATGTGGAGATGTTTTATTTTGGGTCTTGATGATCAGTGAACAAGTAAAAAAAAAAAAAAAAAATTGGTGATAAATCTGAGTTATTATTTCAGTATCCATTGTGTGACGACCTTTTTTCAAATTTCCTATGCTAGCGAGATTATCCGGGAGAGGGCCGCTATAGAAACTGAGAATGGCCTTCAAACTGATTATTGTCACTATTTATGGGTCTCTCAATCTTCAATTGGCTGAACAATGGAGGCTTCACCACATGTTACCAAAATTGAAGGAATTTCAAGAAAGAAAATAATAGCAAGTGAGAAAATAGAGTTTCATGGGCACAGGACTGGCTCAAGGGCTTAGGGGGCCTGAGCCATCAATAATTTAGGGTTCCAACTCTTAATGAAAAATTAAAAGTTTATTAATTTTATTTTAATAATAAAATTAAAATAATTATTTATTAAGTTGAAAGGGTTAAGCCCTAGGCAATTGCCTCACCAACTTACCCCTTTAGCCAGCCTTGCATGGGCAAAGAAACATTGCAAGAAATCAGGGCATTCTCGACAATTTTTGAAAAACCTCTTTAAATTTACAATGACTATGTACACACAAGGCCGGACCTTCCATTAGGCCCATGAGGAAGCTGCCTCAGGGCCCATGGAAATTCAACAATTTAGGGGATCATAAATTGAAAATGGCCCATGTAAATTTCACAACTAGGGGCCCATGGAAATTTCACAACTCAGGCCCCGTGCTTTTTTCGCCCGCCCACCCCCTTCTCGCGACCCTTCTCTCTCTCTCTCTTTCGCTCGCTGCCCTAACCCTTTCTCTTTGGCTCTGTCGTGCCTCGCCCTCGCCTCCCTTCTCCCTCTCTCTCTTTCACTCACTACCTTAACCCTACTTCTTTGGCTCTGTCACGCCTCGCATTCGCCCTCGTTCTCACTTCTTGCTACTGCTTCGTCGTCGGTAGCTTGTTGCCTCTCTCTCTTCTTGTTGCTCCTCGCCCTTCGCCCTCGCCCTCGCTTTCTCGCCTCTCCCTATTCGATCGGCAATGGCTCGTCCTCAGCGACTTGCCTCACCCTCGTGGCCGGTGGCTCACTGCTCGGGCGCTCGCCCAGCAAGCATCGCCTTTTGCTGCTCTGCTCGGTTGTTGGCTCGCCATCGCCCTCCGTCGCTCGCCCTTGTGGGTTGTGGCCGGTGGCTCGCTACCTCTTGATTGCCGATTGGGTCATCAAATTAGATCTGCTTCTCAGATGCTCTAACTCTAGATCTGCTTCAACTTTCAGCGGTTAGTTGCTTCTTCATTTCGTTTCATTTATGGTAGTATCATTTGTCTCATTTCGTTTATGGTAATTTTTAATTGGTAATTTTAAAAAATTAATTTTATTCTTATGGTATAAATATTTATTTATTTTTTATATTTTATTATACAATTCGGGGCCCATTTTCACGTCTCGCCTCAGGGCCCCAAAAACTCAGGTCCGACACTGCGTATACACAAAACCCCAGGGATTTAGATGGCCTATATTGCAGTCATTAATTAGTGGCGTTATATAATGCCAGGAACTGAAAAAATAAAATATAAAAAATTACGGCGTTTATAAACATTGAAAAAAGCTCCAAAAATACTAGAAATTAGCATGAACAAAACGACGCCATCGATTAAAATCCAAGCAACTAAGAAAATAAAATGTCACGAACTTAGAGGGCCTGTTTGATAATACATATTTTTTATAAAAAATATCTAATAATGTAAGTACCCCCGCCCGGATATCCCAGCCACCCGGACTACCCGAACGGGAGCGCCTACGGGAGGAGAAAAGAATGAGACACCAGACAAAGACCACCCCGGCATGCATACACAAAAATGAGAACAGCGGAAGCAAAGCTCAAGACATGCATGCACTATGGGTACCCCGCTAATACAGCGGTCACAAGATAAATAAATAAACACAAACTCCTGTGCCGACATACACAAGACTCGAGAAAACACCTGGCACAGTACAAAATAATAGAGCAAATTCTACTTAGACATCAGAGTGGATAGGGATTGACGAGACTGCCTGTACACCACACCGACTCTGCCGTTAAAGCTGACTCCCTTGCTATGGCCCACGCCGCCACTACCTGGAATGATGGAAAGCAAGGTGAGTCGAGAGACTCAGCAAGCATAAGGAAGAAAAGGCTGAAGGCTATACAAAACCAGAAATCTCACCCCAGAATAAACCCCCAGGCACACACAAGCCATGAGACGCTACAACACAACAGCTCAATAGCATCATAAAATAAAAGCACATATCGGTCCTTGGGGCCCACATAAGACACTTGGCACCCAAGTCCCATACCAACCTGCCGCTGCCCTGAAAGGCAACAAATGTCTCCACAAACCTGCGCGCGCTGTCCCAGGCCGGTACTCCCGTCACCTGTATCCGTCGGTACTCCCGACAACCGAGCCATAGGCTCCCTCGGAACGGTACTCCCGTCCGAGAACTAAATACTACCAGTATCCATGCAATGCACATAAAAATGCAATGGCGTAGTGAGCATCAACGTGATACAAGGCGCCCATACATCCAGGCATCAGGCCATGCTCCGCCCACATAGTAAACCACACGCCATGCATATGCCGCGCTGGATGCAACCTAACCAAGCTAGAATGTTCGTGTCCAAGCATACTCAATAAATGAATATCCCAACATGCATCCCATACCCATGTGCATATCAAATCATGAATAGTAATACAAGGTATCTAATCATGCAGTAAATCACATACCGGCAGAGCTACTCAGTAGTGCCCGACACCGGCCAACAATTAGTGACTAGGAGTGTCCGCCCGACGGTCCACTTTAGGGCCGTACCGTAGTCTACCCCAACGTCACCAAACGGTTGACCCCTGCCCCACTGCTCAATAGCTCTAACCAAATCATACGTAAATCCGAGAAAAACCGTAAATAAAACCCGCATGACTAGGAACCTAGTTCTCCAACTGGGTTCAACATCATTCCGAAAGGAATGGGGGTGGCACAAACCCCCGTAGGCTCACAACAAATAAAATTATAAAAGTCTCAGATTTAATTTAAATTAAAACAAATGAATAATAGTTCAACCAATAAGACAAGGTACCGAATTAAAGTAAGGGAGGTGATAAAATACAGGAAATCACGGAGTCTTTCACGGGAATTAAAGAACACGAGAAGAGGGTTAGGAGCTTGCCTTTACACGACCGTTTCCTCAATTTCTTGCATTCCCGCTGCGAAGTAAAATGTTTAAAAACGTTTGATAACAATTAATAAAACCCGAGACTCACATTAATTAAATCTAATCGTATAATATAATTAATTTAGCCATCTAAATCCCACATAGGCACCTCGTAAATAAAATCCCAATAAATCTCATATTTCTTTTAAATTAAATCATGCCCAAAACATTCCTAATTCGTATAATTAATACGCAAAATCAAACCGAATTAAGGGAAGACAAGGGATTCACCAAATGGAAATAGATCGCAAGGGTAGAGGAGAACTTGCCTCGCTTAAGCTGATTACAGCGTTTTCATGCTTAAACATCACCAAATTAATACACGCTGTAAATTAGATTAAACTCCCAAAATTAATAAAATTGAGCCCAAAATTAAATTTCAACCGTAGAGAATGTATAACACATAATTATTTACTTACCTGATTAATTAAATCACGATTAAACGTAATTTAATCTTCAATTTTTCTCTAAAAAAATGACCCTCGCGCGCGCTGCTTCTTCTTCATTTTTCTTCCTCTGGTTCTGTCTCAAATTTGGCCGAAATCGGCCTTAAAATCGCAGCAAAAATGCTGCTTTAACGCGAGGCAAATGGGCGGCCCACAGCGCGCCACGTGGCGCGCCCAGCAGCTGCACATGGCTGCCACCGCCTTGCCCAAAACGACGCCGTTTTGGGCAAGGATTTTGGCTGAAAAATCAGCCAAAATTCTCCAGCGCGCGCGCACACCCGAGGGGGCTCGAACCCGCGACCTCACCCAGCACGCGAGCACTCGCGACCGCCCGCGCTAGCCGACTCCTTTAACCATATAATGCCTTCACTTATATTTAAGGTGATTTGCGGCCACTTCGACAAATCACATTTCAGCCCCCAGAACTTTCATTATTGGCACACACACCCCAGACTCCAATTTCCTTTATTGCACTTACACCCGAAAACTTTCAAAAATCCATTAAATTAATTTATTTTTTCTTATATCTCCAAATTCCCAAATAAATTAATAATTTCCATAAATGCAAGAATTAATAATTATCTTATTTACTTATTTTCTCAAAATAACATAAGTAAATATTTTCTCTTAATTTCTCTAATACTCCAAAATGACATCAAATGCCAAAATTATTAATCATTATTTATTTCTCAAATTTTCGGGATATTACAATTCTCCCCTCCTTAATAGAATTTCGTCCTCGAAATTCGCGCTCAGTCCATGTCCTCAAGATACGCTCACGATTCTCATGATATTACCTAACACATCTTCCGAGACCTTCCATATCATCATTTTCCAATTCTCACAAGTCCAAGTCCACGACATATCCTACTTGACTTAATACACTAGCACATCTCCCTAATCCATCACCGCAAGTGAACCACGATATGACCACTAATACCTTAACCAGCCTAAGAGACGTCATCAAGGTTCTTCTATTACTATCTCATAACTCAACTGATAACGATAGGAGTGGGGCCATCCTCTTACATGGCGAGAAGCTAATATTCGATAACACGACCTAAACCTGCCACGTACTTACGACGCACTGGAACACGGAAACGATACGACATCCTCAATCAAGGATTCAGCAGCAATATCCTTTAGTCTGACTTTTGCCAACTGATTCTTAACCAGATACACATCATTTTCTCGGCAGTACTTTCTCCCACAATTTGCCGCGTACGTTCGGGGTCCTGTTAATAAACATGAGTAGCCATTTAATCAGAACTATCAAGGGATATACAGTCTCCACTCATTACATCTTGAGATCTAAATGTCACCAGATCTCCCCTCCTTAAAGGAATTGGCACTCCTCAAAGACTCAATAGGCTAGCTAGAACATAAGCTTTAAAACCAACGTTATCCGCTCTGTAGCCTACTAGGCTGAAAGCACCTCACCGTGTCAGTAACTATCTAATCTCCAAGGCATCTTATAAGTCTCATCAACCACGAAAAGTAACTGAAGTGGGTTAAGCATTCTTTTGGCTGGCATAATAGACCATCTCATGTTTTTGCCGATGTACCACTTGACCAGCACCCAAAGGAGTCTCATCTCCTCATTCGGTCAATAACCGACCCTAGGGCATGTGGCCCGTGATTAGCACCGCGCGTACTCATAGCAACTACTATCCTTGCAGCAGAACCCAACAGTTACTTAACCCTATAACTAACTTCGGTCCTAGCCATACACCTTGGTATCTCTCACCACATCAAAGCTTAGAGGGTTTTTTTTTTTTTTTTTTTATTTCTAATTCACTTTATCACAGACGCTCCACAGTAATCCAAAATGTCTACTATCACCTTTGCTTTACCCTATTTATTACAAAATCTCACAACCTTAGCTCTTCGTCACGCCAACCGCGACGTCACCTGTACTCCGCTCCACTTGTGAAAACTAAACACCTACACACCATAGCCAGGTCGTGATGCTAAATCTCCAAACAGCATAACCACTGTAAACTCCAAGTTCATAAGTCCATAATAATCTCTCTTGGGACTTTGTATTAGTGTTCCGAGTTATCCATCCAGATTCGATTAAAACTTAGGGTTGCTGCCCTAAACCTCCAAGGAAATGCAAACCTCTCAGAACCTCAATTTACCTTCACACCTCCTTACGCTACATATCTCCAGTCTGAATGTACAGACAGTTTAACTGTTACACATGAGCTACCGCATTATCCAACCTTCAGTTTCTCATCTCAGTACACCCTATACACATCTCGGTACCTACGGATCTACCATTTACCATCAGACTCCTATAGCACATTTTCCACCATGTGGGACCTTCCCGTACCACCCCTAGCAAAATCCAATCATGGACCTCCATCTCACATTTTACCATGACCTCATCTCTCATGACATTGACGCTAGCCTTAATAGGACGTCGACAACACCTAGCGAGACCAAGGAACTCCAGACCTCTTTAGAAAACACCTCAGAGTTAGCCCGGCAAATCATCTGCCAAGTAAGCTAAGTCCAACAAGTCCCTCCGGTGGTTATGACGACACCCTCACAGTGGCTCAGACTGACTGAGTGTCAGGTAGTGTTCCAATCCTGGGCACACTCTGTATCAATCCCTAGTAAGGCTCCCATCATTCATCACTACTTTAGTCAGTCGCCTCCACATGTCCTTCATGTGCTCGCGGGCGAACATGACTTGTCTCTCTGACAGTCCCCAAAAAGATCTCGTGGATCGTCTCTTAAATCAACTCGTCAAGCAAATACATATAACTCACGAGGTGCTCCTCTTCGTCTTGCCCGCCTCCCCATCCAGAAGCAAACTCCTGTTCCCACTGACACCATAAACAATGCAATTCTGGGAAGGCATTCGAATTGGGTAGGGGCACACTGAGATCTAGGCCTCCGGGTCCCATTGGAAATACTCAAAATCCACATATATCACCAAACATCAGGTAGCTATATAAAGGCGAAACCACCATCTTACCCAAACACCTAGGGGCAGGCACGTGTCCTAAATAAATCCCATTTATGAGATCTCATGGTCCCATCCCTACGTGCACTTATCACCCCTGCACGAATATAAATTGGGACACAATCTCTCACACGAATCAACAAAACTCAACTTGGACACAGCCTAACCCTATTCGATTCACCTTGACATCCCTAACTCTACCCGACAACCTTGGTGTACAGGAACTCGTCCCACGAAAACTGACTCCAACTACGCTCTGATACCAACATTGTAAGTACCCCCGCCCGGATATCCCAGCCACCCGGACTACCCGAACGGGAGCGCCTACGGGAGGAGAAAAGAATGAGACACCAGACAAAGACCACCCCGGCATGCATACACAAAAATGAGAACAGCGGAAGCAAAGCTCAAGACATGCATGCACTATGGGTACCCCGCTAATACAGCGGTCACAAGATAAATAAATAAACACAAACTCCTGTGCCGACATACACAAGACTCGAGAAAACACCTGGCACAGTACAAAATAATAGAGCAAATTCTACTTAGACATCAGAGTGGATAGGGATTGACGAGACTGCCTGTACACCACACCGACTCTGCCGTTAAAGCTGACTCCCTTGCTATGGCCCACGCCGCCACTACCTGGAATGATGGAAAGCAAGGTGAGTCGAGAGACTCAGCAAGCATAAGGAAGAAAAGGCTGAAGGCTATACAAAACCAGAAATCTCACCCCAGAATAAACCCCCAGGCACACACAAGCCATGAGACGCTACAACACAACAGCTCAATAGCATCATAAAATAAAAGCACATATCGGTCCTTGGGGCCCACATAAGACACTTGGCACCCAAGTCCCATACCAACCTGCCGCTGCCCTGAAAGGCAACAAATGTCTCCACAAACCTGCGCGCGCTGTCCCAGGCCGGTACTCCCGTCACCTGTATCCGTCGGTACTCCCGACAACCGAGCCATAGGCTCCCTCGGAACGGTACTCCCGTCCGAGAACTAAATACTACCAGTATCCATGCAATGCACATAAAAATGCAATGGCGTAGTGAGCATCAACGTGATACAAGGCGCCCATACATCCAGGCATCAGGCCATGCTCCGCCCACATAGTAAACCACACGCCATGCATATGCCGCGCTGGATGCAACCTAACCAAGCTAGAATGTTCGTGTCCAAGCATACTCAATAAATGAATATCCCAACATGCATCCCATACCCATGTGCATATCAAATCATGAATAGTAATACAAGGTATCTAATCATGCAGTAAATCACATACCGGCAGAGCTACTCAGTAGTGCCCGACACCGGCCAACAATTAGTGACTAGGAGTGTCCGCCCGACGGTCCACTTTAGGGCCGTACCGTAGTCTACCCCAACGTCACCAAACGGTTGACCCCTGCCCCACTGCTCAATAGCTCTAACCAAATCATACGTAAATCCGAGAAAAACCGTAAATAAAACCCGCATGACTAGGAACCTAGTTCTCCAACTGGGTTCAACATCATTCCGAAAGGAATGGGGGTGGCACAAACCCCCGTAGGCTCACAACAAATAAAATTATAAAAGTCTCAGATTTAATTTAAATTAAAACAAATGAATAATAGTTCAACCAATAAGACAAGGTACCGAATTAAAGTAAGGGAGGTGATAAAATACAGGAAATCACGGAGTCTTTCACGGGAATTAAAGAACACGAGAAGAGGGTTAGGAGCTTGCCTTTACACGACCGTTTCCTCAATTTCTTGCATTCCCGCTGCGAAGTAAAATGTTTAAAAACGTTTGATAACAATTAATAAAACCCGAGACTCACATTAATTAAATCTAATCGTATAATATAATTAATTTAGCCATCTAAATCCCACATAGGCACCTCGTAAATAAAATCCCAATAAATCTCATATTTCTTTTAAATTAAATCATGCCCAAAACATTCCTAATTCGTATAATTAATACGCAAAATCAAACCGAATTAAGGGAAGACAAGGGATTCACCAAATGGAAATAGATCGCAAGGGTAGAGGAGAACTTGCCTCGCTTAAGCTGATTACAGCGTTTTCATGCTTAAACATCACCAAATTAATACACGCTGTAAATTAGATTAAACTCCCAAAATTAATAAAATTGAGCCCAAAATTAAATTTCAACCGTAGAGAATGTATAACACATAATTATTTACTTACCTGATTAATTAAATCACGATTAAACGTAATTTAATCTTCAATTTTTCTCTAAAAAAATGACCCTCGCGCGCGCTGCTTCTTCTTCATTTTTCTTCCTCTGGTTCTGTCTCAAATTTGGCCGAAATCGGCCTTAAAATCGCAGCAAAAATGCTGCTTTAACGCGAGGCAAATGGGCGGCCCACAGCGCGCCACGTGGCGTGCCCAGCAGCTGCACATGGCTGCCACCGCCTTGCCCAAAACGACGCCGTTTTGGGCAAGGATTTTGGCTGAAAAATCAGCCAAAATTCTCCAGCGCGCGCGCACACCCGAGGGGGCTCGAACCCGCGACCTCACCCAGCACGCGAGCACTCGCGACCGCCCGCGCTAGCCGACTCCTTTAACCATATAATGCCTTCACTTATATTTAAGGTGATTTGCGGCCACTTCGACAAATCACATTTCAGCCCCCAGAACTTTCATTATTGGCACACACACCCCAGACTCCAATTTCCTTTATTGCACTTACACCCGAAAACTTTCAAAAATCCATTAAATTAATTTATTTTTTCTTATATCTCCAAATTCCCAAATAAATTAATAATTTCCATAAATGCAAGAATTAATAATTATCTTATTTACTTATTTTCTCAAAATAACATAAGTAAATATTTTCTCTTAATTTCTCTAATACTCCAAAATGACATCAAATGCCAAAATTATTAATCATTATTTATTTCTCAAATTTTCGGGATATTACAAATAATGTGTAATTATTATATTTATTTTTTATGAAAACAATCAAACACTCAACTTTTATATAGAAAAGTTGTGTATGGTCCAAATATTTAAAGTTTCTTTTCATGGAATTTATTTTTTAAGGGAGTTGGGTGGTTTTTGTTTTTTAAGCAATCATTACCCAGAATTAAGCAATCAAACACACATAATATTTTATAAAAGTAGGAAAAAGCTCTAAAAACACCAAAAATCAATGTAGAAAAATGACATCGTTTTGGTATATACTAGGAAAAAAGGTTTTCCCAATGATCTGTCCCTAACATTTCTAGAAAAACGTCAAAAGAGTCACTAATTTTCCAGCATTTACGCCAAAAAACCCTAGACATGTGCCCCTAATAAAATGTCACTTATTGCTAGCATTTTCAAACGTTGCAAATTGTGATTATATATATAAAACGTTGGTAATCTCTAAGTGAGTTCCTAGCATTTATATATGTCAGAAATCTAAGAAAGAAATGCTAGAAATTAACATAACCAAAATGGACCATTTTGGTTATGCCCAATGAATTCCCTCGCCTCTCATTTCCTTCATTTTCTTCTTACTTCAAGACCGCGCCACCAAAACCTTCTTTGTTCTTCTCTCCCCCAATCTTTATTCTTCATCTTGTTATTCATCATTTCCTTGATTTTCTTCTTCCTAGTTTTGTTTCTTTCTTTATTTTTTTAACAATTTATGGTTCTATGTTTGGCAGTTCTTTTCCCTCAATTTCGTTCAGTCACTATAAATTTGTCACCTTAGCACTATCTCGTTCTATGTAGATTTTATGTTTCTTTTCTTTGCTCTCTCTCTCTCTCTCATCCACATTATTTGGTTTTTGTTGTTCATCTCTCTCTCTCATCCACATTATTTGGTTTTTGTTGTTCATTTCTAATCTATTATGAGGTTATGGGTTTTTAGGTTTATTTAGCCCTCTTTGATTATTTCTCTATTAGTGATATGTCTTAATGCTAAATTTAGATGACATCTAAATATGCATTTTGATGTATTTTTGTATATAATAAATGATAATTTATCTTCATTAATGACTATCCAATTTTGTATGAACACGTCCCTATAGATTTCTTTTTAGAAATATCATTCTTAAGTTATGAAAAATGTAATGACAAGATTCTTTAATACAAGAAATATTTAATTGTTCACGGTCCTTATCTTTCTTATATAGGGACTTTAAGTAAGCAAGTACGAATTAGCACAAAAGTTTACTACTCTGATTAATATGAGATACTAATAATAAAAGGTACTGAGTCACATGCAACAAAGTATGAGATGCTTATAGTAAACCTGTGAATGGTAGTGGTTGAATAAAGCATTGAACATGACATTGATAACAAATCACACGATTGAGAGGATTAATTATTTGTTATCAGTCGCAATTGTATGACTGATCCTCTAAGTTAAAAGCAACATGATTGTCTTGTATATTGCTGTGTGAGATTTACTAGTAATGCAAATTCATCCAATTGTGAGGTGAGAATGTTCACTGTGGTTTCATTTGACTGGTATATGGAGGTAGGTTGTTAGGTTAATTTGCAAGCGTACGAATCACACAAGTAATATAATGAATGAGTAGAGTGTCGATCTCATGAGAATTAGATTAATTATCAAAATTAGTTTAACTTTAATATTATTTAGACTATAAAAAGAGATGAATTTGAATAAATTAAACTAATAAGAACTTAAGTTTAAACGCAAATTTAAAAACCATATAACTGGGTTAAAATAGAGGCAACTAGGGTGTTTTGAATTCACTTATTAATCCGTCTTAATTTTTAATCAATTCGATTTCTATCAGTTCAATGGGGTGAATATCTAAATTGGTTAGTTTCTTTCCCAAGATTTACTAACCTAATTAAATCTCAATTTGCTAACAATCAACATATTTCTCAATAGTTATAACAAATTGAAATTCATTGTTAAGTTCTAATTCATTAACCCTCATAAGATTCAATTATCAAATCCATTATCAACTATCTATCTTATGAAATTTATTACTTCAACTTATTATGAAAATTACCTCTCGGTCTCAAATCATAATATAAAATTAATTAAATAATAATTAAATCATTTAATCACATTAAAAACAAGTAATAAGTAATTGAAATCACGATAGAAATCCAATCAATAAAAATAAAAAATTCATAACAAGTTTCATGTCAAATTTTAGTTAAATAAAATTAGTTCATAATGAAATTAACGAAATTAACGAAATAGAAACAAAATTAAATAAAGAATAAAAAAGAGGAAGGTCCCTGCGCCGCGCCTGCTGCGTCCAATCTTCCCTTTGCGAAATCAATTCTTCAATTTGTTTCACTGCTATGCCGCTCCGCAGCCTCTGTTCCCTTCTCTTATTATATGTATATATATCCATGCTGCACGGCCGCTTTCTCATTTCTCCTCCTCTGGTTCCTTATAATATTCCTTATATATATATAATTAACTCCACGCTCTCCACACCCTAATCCATCTCCCCTTCGAACTTATATTATTATATTTAAAATGCAACCCCCTTGATTCACGCTGGTTCACTTCGTAAGTAATATAATATAAAGTATAATATATAATATGTAATATATGATATAATAAAATATAATATTTAATATACTATTAATTATATTACTTTAATTATATTATTATAATATTAATTATTTATAATACTTTTTTATTTTTATTATAATATTAATTTTAAAATTAATTTTATAATATCTTTTTTTTTTCTTTTTATGCTCGAATCTTCGAAATAACATCATTCGTTGGGTTTTTACAAAAAAAAGATTAAAATAATGTAAAATTTATATAAATACACATTTTTTGTAAGAAAAATAGCACAAGGTTAAAATGAAAAGTAGATAAAAATATGCATATAATTAAACCCTATCATAGGTGTTTGTCAAATAAGATCCATTATCTCCGTTGTGAGGTGAATGTCCTATGTGATAGGAGTTCTTGTCCAAGGGATGAATGATTGAAAATGAGTTTTCAATGTGTTATCTCATCATACCAACTAAGATCTATCGTGTAGTACTAAGTTAGTGAGTTTCATCAGTCCATAATTTTTATTTGATTATAACATTATTAATGGAATGATTGAATTACATGGTAATCGTCAATGAAATGAGTTCACTATAAATTGACTTCGTTGTCATTTAAATCATCTTAATATGTTACTAGACATCGGCCCCGTTTGTTGCAGCTTAATTAAAGAAATTATAGCTTATAGCTTCTTAGATTATAGCTTCTAAAACTTAGAATAAGTTGTAAACCTGTTTGTTGCAGTTTCTTAGAAGTTGTAGTTAAGTAGTTGTGGTGTTTGATACCAAAAGCTGTAAAATAACTTATTTTTGTATAATTGTCCATAATACCCTTAGTAGTTATAGAATGATAATTTAAAAATTAATTAGTGTATATGTATAAGTTTCAAATGTTATAAAAAATTAATTAAAGTATAGAGAGAGAGGAAGATGACGAGAGAGAAGAAGAGATTTGAAAATAGAGATGGCGGTGGAGAAGAAAAACCCATGATTGCGTAGACAAGAAGGTAATTATTTGTTAAAAATAAGGGCAAAATTGTCATAAAAATGTAATTATTTAAGCAGAAGTTGTAAAAGCTAGGGTACCCCAGGTTTGAAAAAGCCAGCTTCTACCCCTTCTAAAAGTTAGTAGAAGCTATAAGTTAAAATTCTATAAGCTAAAACAAACACTACATCCCAACTTTTTTGAAATTAGAAGCTAGAAGTTGCAGCTTTTAAGCTGCAACAAACAGGGTCATCACTCAAGATCATTAGGGTGTTTGAGAAGATGGAGAGATTCTCAATGCCGTTTTGGGGTCGGGTCTGCGCCCACACCAGGTGAGCCCCATGCGTGCTATCGTGTGGCCATGCTGTGCTATGCAAGGCCCTGCGTGGCCTTGTCATGCGAGCCACGTGGTTGCCAGCCTCGACCACGCAGCGTTTGCACCTGCTACGTATCCAAGCCTCATTTTTCCTCTAGAAATTGCCTTTCCTTACTGCCATGATGCTCTTGCCATATTCCTACCTCTTGGCCTATAAATATGAGGTGAATGTTTGAGAGAAATGGGAGAATTTTGGAGAAATTAAGGAAAATTTTGGTGGTGTGGGCTTGAGTGGTGACATCAACGACCCTTAGTGCATTGCAAGGGTTAAGGAAAAATATCTAAGGCAAGTTTTTTTCTATTCTTGCAAGTTCTCTTCCTATTTTTGCAAGTTCATGTTTCCTAATTTCCTAATTTGCAAGTCTATGCTTCTATATTTGCAAATTCTTCTCATTTATACCTATTGAGTCTCAAATAGGGCTTTGTAACACCCTATCTTTGGAAATGATACTTTATTAAGGACATGCAAAGGTTTGATGTTGTCTTGTATGAATGTTTCCCTTTTATGAATGTTATTTTGGTAATCGTGTGTCATTAGTTATATATGAGAAATCATTATAAATGTGCATGGTTGTGATGATACATAGAGCATGTGCACGCAAATGATTTTAAAATGTGTAAAGGCTTCATGATGCGTGCAGTGGACGAGTCCGTAAGATATATCCGCAGAGAAAGCTTTAGCTTAGGGATGGACTTCGGTCCCATGTTTATGATATATATGGACTTTGGTCCCGTGTTTATGAAATGGACTTCGATCCTAGGGTTTTGAACTTCGATCCCATGATTATGGTTTTAAAAGTTTGCATTTGAGCATGAATGCATGTTTCATCTTGTATCATATAGAGAGATATAAGAGGTGTTGCATAAGAGCCTTAAATGTCATTTATGATTCAATTTGCCTCTTGATACCCACGATTTTTATGCTCACTTTTCTTTCAATTGTATTTGCTGAGCCTTGTGACTCATATTTGTTTGCATCATTCCAAGTAAGGCTAAGGCTAAAGAAGTGAGCGACTCAAGTAAAGTTGGAGCCATGGGATAGATGTGTGTATAGAGTCGTCTCAACCGAAAGGTCCTTGGGGGTGTTTTTTAGATATGTAATACTAAGTTATGTTTTGTTTATGTTCTAGGTTATACCCCTAATAGGATATGGTGGGTATGTTGATCCTAATATGTATATGTCTATGAGTAATGTTATATGAGTATGGCTTCCGTTGTTAATAACAAAGAATATGCATGACGTTTCTAATTGAATTTTGTGTTATGCCATCTTTTCTAACAGACCCTTCTCGAATTCCTCGAATGTGGGGTCTTCGATGATGGGGACGTTATAGTTATCAGAGTTTGTCTAAATCAAGAAATTGAGAGTAATTAGGGGCGCCACAACATTAACACATATTTATGATGAAGGTAAAATAAAACTCATGGTCAAATAATTATTCATATATTAATAAAATGATTGATAGTATTCAAACATCTCAAATTATATTTTCTAACGTTTAAAATAAAAATTTAAACAAATCTTGTCCAGTACATTCAGTAGCAGAGCCACGTAAGGCCCAGTGGGGGCAATTGCCCCCAACGAGCCATAATTTTTTAATTTTTTTACAATAATTTACTATTAAAAATAAAAAAAATTATATTATAGTTTACTATTAGAAATAAAAAAAAAGTAAGTATTGAAAAAAGTAAGTATATAATGGCACAATAGTAACCATCACAGCATTTTTTATAATTTGCTTATGATTTTATTTTTTTACAATAATGAAGTAAAGAAAATAAGTATTGAAGAAAATTATGAAGCAAAAAAAGAAAGTATGAAAGAAATTTATATTGAAGAAAATGAACAAGTTAACTGATGAGGGAAAAATCTCGAAGATCATAACTACCTTGATACCACTGCTAATTAGCCAGAGGATGAAGGACATGTGTTCCCCAAAGGACAATAGAAAGAATTACCACCTGGCATAAACTGGGAAGGGCATGTGTCCGAGTTAACCCAAAAAATACCCGAAAGCCCAAATCCAAGTCTAGCGACTGTATCCCAATATCTTCGACCCCCGTGGCTCCCCCGAAGTCCCTAAAAGCAATTGTTGTCCCAAGATTCTTAAGGATGATGGGCATATCCGTTCCTTCCAAGGTTATGGTTTCTAAATTGAGGGGATCATTATCCTAAAATGCTTAGAGAATAACTTATCCCCTACTCGCAGAAACAAATTCAGCCATAGATCCCTCTGCAATATCTGGAAGATTTTCTCCAACGAAAAATGAGGATATTTCTATCTTCTGAGAACAACCCCTGCTCCACATAAATATGAGTGA
This sequence comes from Diospyros lotus, assembly GCF_014633365.1. Lineage (NCBI taxonomy): Eukaryota > Viridiplantae > Streptophyta > Magnoliopsida > Ericales > Ebenaceae > Diospyros > Diospyros lotus. The sequence continues at coordinate 6,711,298 of NC_068344.1, read as the reverse complement.
ATCCACACAGGTAAGGGGATCTATTTTTTGGGTTTTCTTTGTCTTTCTTACGAACAATATTCAGTTTCGATAACCTTGAGAACTGACTTAAGCATCAGAGTGATCACGGGGGAGCAAGTCCCCGACTCTTTTGCAGGTACTTGGTCCAAGATAAGGGTGGTGATCGTCCTCGCATCATCATTAACAAAGCAACTATTGAGCAAATTGATGTTGCACAACTTTCTATGGATCCCGAGCTAAGAACTACAATAATATATTACAATATTAATTTTTAAGATCAAATTAGAAGTGCCTACTTGTAAAGAGATCTATGTCAGTCTCAAAATCAAGACGATTTATTCCATCTTGGTCCGATGAATTTGGTGATCGGTTGGAATATAGAGTAAACAAAGATGTCACATTTTGCTTATACTGTTATCTTTATAAAACAAATAATGGAGAACAATGAGGTGGTGATTCTTTTGTGAAAGAAGGGTTCAATAATTAAAAAAAAAAAAAAAGATATACTTTAAGTTTATGTTGGAGATGCCAATAGTGCATACAATTAAGCTCGAAACAATTATGAAACCTTAATGAATCAAGAGCAAAATATTGAGACAGTTTTTTCAACCAGTTAGAACAACTATTATGTGATTATCGAATTCTTTTGAATGTATCAATTGATTGTATTTAACTTTTTCAACGACAAGAACTAGGCTTTCGTGGTCATGATAAGTCTAAAGATTCAAATAATTAACGTAACTTTCTTAAACAATTACAATTTCTAGCATGAAAAATTGTAATGAACAATTGTAAAAAATGTTTATATTTTAATATTATTATTATTATTTTATTTTTAAAATTATATTTTTTATATTTAAATTCGCCTCCATTGAATCAAAATTCTGGCTCCAACTTTGAGCACATCTAACTCGTTGATCCAACTAGGCTAGTTTTCTTGACAAGCTATTTTTTTTTTCTTTTTTTGCATGAATTGAGCTAATTTTTTGGCCAATTTCCCAATTCAACCGATCTAATCTAGTTCTCAAAATATTGATTTAGAGAAAACAAATGAGAAAAATGAAACTGCTATCACTGATATGACATTATCAACTTTCATGGGACAAAACGATATAAATAAGGATAAATTGCATTTATACCCCCTTTTGATTTAGCTTATTTGTACAGATCGGCTTGTAGTTTAGAAATGGTTCTAAAAATTATTATGGTTTAGTTTTTTTTTTGCTCAAACACATTTTTCTTATTTAATTAGGCCCTAATTAAACTAAATTCAGTTAATAAAACTTTAATAAAATTAAATTAACTAAAATAAAAATAAATGTCAGTATTCAAAACAATTGCTAGGAACCCATCAGCCAATTAATGGGTGGGTTCTTGATGATTTATATACCATTGCTTGCCATGGTACTGATGGGTTCCAACTCATGAATTTAGAGAAAGAAGGGGGAGAGATAAGAGAAGAAAAAAATGCATCAAAGAAGTAACAAGCAATCCAAGATATTTGTCATGCCCAACACTCTCTCTTTTTCTTTTTACCTTTCTCTATAGTGCAAATTATAAGGCAACCATAGCATCGACCTTTTGTTATCCCTAGTGTCGCCAATTACCTTATTATTCTCCACCACCCTTGTCAACCTTTTTCACTAACTAGTCATCACTATCAACACTTTCTCTCTTCCCCTTTGTTCTTTGTCTCGACCTATCTCCTCGTCTTTGGAAACCTTAACCTTCATCGACCGCCACTTTACACCATTTTGAACCACTATTGCAAAATCGCCTTTATATTTTCTTTTCCATCTCTACTTTGTCTCTCCCTGATCTATCAATTTTCAAAACCCATCAATGGGTTCAATTTCAATCTAAAATTGAAATCAATTGGTTCTTTGTCTCAATTGGTCATTTTTTATGATAGCGCCAAAACTATGGTTTCAATCACCCATCTCTTCTTTTTTTTTTTAATATTATATTAAAATTAATTATTATTATTTTTTGTGTGGTTAAGAACAAATAATACACTGTCCTTATATACATGTAAATAATTGAAACTTCAATAAATACCAAAACATGTAAACCATTTAATGTAAATATAGTTGAATTTTATTAGTCACCGTCCATATGTGGGTCGCAACATCAGCCGTAATGAATGATACACGTGCTTCACATTCATCAATACCAACACCTTCATAGTAAATACCGCGCATTTCTTGAACTTTGAATCCAAAAACATGCGTTCATACTACAAAAGAGTTGTTTGTATTAAATAATTCTTTAAATTCAAATCCAATGAAAATAAGAGTTTTATAAATAAAATAAAAGGCAAACAAGATCTATTGTAGTTATTAGGGTTAGTCTTGGGAAGTTCGCATAGACCCATCAGAGTAAGTTGATCTAGTCTTTCCTATCGCTCGATGCGTGATGTTACAGGTGTTTTAGAACCGACCTTCGGAGAAGGTGGTCCGGTAAGGGATAGGAGTGGCGCCAAGGTGCGAGGGCCTAGCTCCTAGCAGACTTCTAGGATGGCAGCCTCCAAAAGGAAGAAGATTTGTGAACAGTTGTAAGGTCACATGGTGAGGATATCATGTGCTCAAGGGGGGAAAAATGTAATATCTCGAGAGCCTAATGTCGGTCTAAGAAGAGACTCTAGAGAAGTTAGTATATATATCGAGGATAATAAGGAAAGAAACGACACCAGATGAATACCTTTTGAGCTAAATATGGATAAAAAAACTCTCGAGTTAAGTATGCTTGAGTTAGGATAACTCAAAGATAGGTGACTCCTGGGAAATTCGTGTAAGCCTATCATGATAAGTTGATCTAGTCCTCTCTATCACTTGATGCGAGATGTTACAATTTTATTATTAAAAATAAATTAAAATTAAAAAACATCAAACGTGCTTTAAGTAAAAGAAAATGGCCTTAGTTGATGATTTCAAAGGAAGAAATACAGAAAAAAGTGAAAAAATATAACTATTATTGACCCTCGACCCCTAAACCCAAATAAAATATCAATTTATCTCCATATAAGTACAAAAGCCAATTAGTTCGTGACCTAAGCAAAATTTAATTCATCTATGAATAATAAGAGCAAGTTAGTCTTAATTTGTTTTTGAATCATGGAAGCATAATCTTCAAAAGGTTAAGTTTAGATCGATTTTTTTTTTATTTTTCTCAGTAAATACGACTTTTATTGAATTTTCAAACATATAATCCTTTAATTTTCTTGTTTTTTCCTCAGTAAATACAATTTTTTATTGAATTTTTAAATTCTATATTTGTGCATCTAATTTCCTCAATAAAGGGCCAGTTTGGACATTTTGAAATGCGTTTTTCAATTCAAATTATATTAACGGTTTGATTATCTTTCAAATCATAACTAAACCAACATATATTTGAAACTACTCAAATCCTAGTTTAGTGGTTTGAATAGTCTAGAGATTTAGATAATTTCAACTATAAAAATTAATACAAGAAGAAGGCACATACCAACAACAAATATATATATTTTTTCTTAGCGTAATTGAGGGCACGAGTATCTGGGACCGCACAAAGACGATCATCCCAAAATATTGTTATTTTTATAAACAATTAGAAAACTTTAAGAGTTGTCAATTAGACCGAACCAGTTACTAATTTGTATTCTTTAGAGTAACTTAAAAAAATTGATAACATTTTGATCGCTATTTTACTCCAAATCATTAAACTAAAATTTGTGAATTTATTTTTTACTTAACAATCAATTATAATATATAATTTTATGACTAAATAAAAAAAACTAAAACCATACAAAATGTAATTTTATTTAAGTTTTGGACGAATAAAGATTTAGCAGTTTACGACAACTCAAAACTCAAACCAAACCGCTATAGGCAATTTTGATAAATTTGTTTTGATCAAAATTCAAGTGATTTTGTTTTCCCTTGCTCAGCCGCGATCTACCTATCATTATTAGACAAAAGATACAAGAAATACGTAGAATTAAATATAAAATTATAAATAAAAAGAATAGTGCTAACTATTACCTTTAAGGTGTAGTACGTATAACGTGTTTTCAGACGAAATTTTTATTGATTAATGAAATATATTAAAATGTAATATATTTATTATCAATTAATAATAATATTTTTTAAGTTAATAATAAGATATAATAATGTACTTGAATATAAGCGCACCCACTTCAATTTAGGATAATAGTTAACATTATCTTATATCAACAAGTAGGGAAAAAGTTCTATTCACCTAAATTAACCGAATAGAACTGAGAATAAACTTATCGATTCAGTTTAGTTAAATTTTCTTCAAAGTTTAATTTTCGATTTTCGATTTGATTTTTTGATTGAAAGAATCAAACTAACCGAACTAATTGAACTTTAAAATGATGTTGTTTTGATATTTTTAAAACGATATTATTTTCTTCGATTTTGTGTATTTTCTATCTGTTACTTTGATTTTTTTTATTTATTTTTTATTTTACATTTTTTTGATTTAATCGGTTCAATTTGGTTTATACGATTTGGGTTAGATTTTTTTAATTATTGATTAGTTTTGTTTTTTGGGTTAATCAGTTAATTTGATTCAATTTGGCTCATTGATTTTGTTTAATTAGTTAGGGGATTTCGGTCAGTTCAATAATCAAAATAATCATTTGCACACCCCTATTTACAAGACTAACAATAAAGAGTAATGGTTAAGGTGCAATGAAAAATACATAGTGTTTTGTAATATTTTATTAATTAATAAGAGTATTCTATGACTAAAAATAAAGTATATTTACATTTTTTTAAATATAAAACACATGATAATTATTAGGTTTATATATTCATTAAAAAAATTCTCTTGTAGTAAAAAATTGAGAAAAACATAAAAATTAAATTACTATGGCATCAAACTAGAAAGAGGAGAGGCTCATGTTTTTTTTTTTATTTTATATCGTAAGAATCGGAAGAAGCCCCAGTACATTTTAGTCTTTGTCAGAAATCATCACCTTCTTTCCAATAACTTACGGGCCGCAACTGATTAGGCAACAGCCGCACACCAAGTAAGCCCAGGTCAAAGACTTGTTCTCGTGACCCCACTGATAATCACAGTTGGTACACTACCTACAAGGATCCAATTTTGAACTCACGACCTCGCGGTACCCAAGCTACCGAACGTGTGTAGATGACCATCTATATTTGCCGAACGTGTGTAGATGACCATCTATATTACCTCAAGGGATGAGAGGTTCATGGTTTACTGGTCAAAGATCAAACAAAGATGTATTTTTATAAGATAAAATAAATATATGTTGATTAAAATTATGATATAAAATTTTAAGAAAATAAAATTTATCACATAAGGCTTAATAGATTTAAAATTGCGTCAAATAACATTATTTATCCTACTATTAAAAAATATTTATGCAGCAATATTAATACAAATTTATTATGAAGGTAAAATAAAATTCATGGTCAAATATTTAAATTACCAACAAAAAAAATTATTCATATATTAACAAAATGATTGATTCAAACATCACAAATTATTATTATTATATTTTTAACATTTAAAATAAAATTTAAACCTATCTTGTCTAGTATATCTGACTTGCTGATCCAATCGAGCTAGTTTTCTTGACAAGTGATATTTTTTTTCTTTTTTTTTTTCATGAATTGGGCTAACTTTTGGCTAATTCCCAATTCAACTGATCCAATTTAGTTCTCAAAACATTGATTCAAAGCAAATATATGAGAAAAATGAAACTACAGATATGACATTATCAACTTTCATGGGACAAAATGATATAAATAAGCATAAATTGCATTCATACTCCTTTCAATTTAGCTTATTTGTATAGAGACTGTTGTAGTTTAGAAATGGTTCTAAAGACCATTATGGTTTAGTTTTTTTTGCTCAAACACATTTTCCTTATTTAATTAGGCTCTAATTAAATTAAATTCAATTAATAAAACTTTAATAAAGTTAAATTAACTAAAATAAAAATAAATGTCAGTATGCAAAAAAAAAAAAATGTTGGGAACCTATCGGCCAATTAATAGGTTCCTGATGATTTGTAACCTATTGCGTTCCATGGTGTCGATGGATTCCAACTCGTGAATCTAGGGAAAAAAGGGGGAGAGATAAGATGAAGAAAAAAAAGAATTATGACAATGACAAATTAAAGAAGAAACAAGCAATCGAAGATATCTATCATGTCTCGCACCTCTGTTTTCCTTTTTAACTTTCTCCATAATGAAAAGTATAGAACAACCATATCATCGACCTTTGTCATCCCTAGTGTTCCTAATTGCCCTATTATTCTCCATCAACCTCGTCAACCTTTTTTTTGCCAACTAGTCATCATTATCAACACCTTCTCACTTCCCATTTGTTCTTTGTCTAGACCCATCTCTCCCATCTTTGGAAACCTTGACCTTCGTCGATCACCTCTTTGCACCATCTTGAGCCACCATTGCAAAATCACCTCAATATTTTCTTTCTCTTTATTGTGTTTCCATAGGTGTAAGTGTGAATGTAAGTGAAGAAGTACATGTGTGGGTTGGAAATTACAAATTTATTTATTAAAATTGATTTATTTAATTTTGGTTTCGATTTTATATTTATTATTTCGTTTTAGTTATCGGATTAAAATTTTTAGCTGTTAGTTTTGTGTTTGTCAGCTATATATAATTGAGCGTTCTTCATTTATTAATGACCTAGAATTCGAGCATTTGAATTCTCTCTACCTTACATATCTTCCATTCTTAGTTCTTGTGTCATGGAGAACAAGTGTCTAACAAGTTATGCTAGATCCAGTTTTACTCGTGGTTGCAATTCAACTGGAATCGATTGTTGTATCTTGCTGAGACAATCGCCACAGTCTACTTGTAATTGATGTAGTGCGAATTCTGTCTTCAAGACAATGCTTCCAGCATGCCTCGATCGATGTTGTTTTCATGCTATTGTCTCCAACGTTTGTTCAAGCTATTGTGGTCGCTTGAGACATTCTACTGAACGCTTGTTTTTTTTCTGCCAAGTAACATTTATTTCAAGTTATACATATTCAGTTTCATAGTTACTATAGCCAATTACATTTGTTGTATCAGTCAAATTATCGTTATTATATATACACATTCCTGCCATATATCCAACAATCTGAAGACAAAATTCCTGATATGGCTTCCAACAACACCAACGCTACTGCTACTACCACCACTCTTGCTACCATCATTGTTGCTGTCATTGGACCAACTGTTGTGAAGGTGACCCCCATGCTAAAAAATTGCAATAGTTCAAAGGAGAAGACTTCAAAAGGTGGTAACATAAAATGATCCTCTACCTTACCACTTTGAACCTGACACACATACTAAATGGGTGTTCGGTCACCTCAGAGAAGAACATCACTGTAAAGACTAAAGCTGCCAAGGAGGCTTGGTTGCATTCGAACTTCCTTTGTTGCAATAACATACTGATTGGACTGGAGGATGACATCTTTCTCTTGAGTAATAAAATGGTTTTGATAATGACTATATGAAAATCAATTTCTACTATGTGGATTATATGAGTAATAAAATGAATTTTTAGTATATAAGTTTTGAAGCAAGATATGAAAACGTATAAAAGAAATATTGAGTATGGTTGAGAGTGATTTGTTTCAAAATATACTTTTGATAATCTCAACTTGCTTTCAAAATAATCAAAATGAGGATTCAAAAGAATCAAATGAGGATTTGATAAATTTTCAATCTTTTCAAAAGGATAGTCGACTATGTTTTTCATTCTGTTGACTATGCTTCAAAATAGTCGACTATTTTGGTTGTTCTGTCGACTATTCAAGGCATCTGTCGACTATTTTTGCATCTGTCGACTATCGAGTAAGGATAGTCGACTATGCCTTTTGGTCTGTCGACTATTTTTGTTCATAAGTTTCAAAATTTTCTTCACATTTTTGCATCTGTCGACTATTGGAATGTGTCTGTCGACTATTGAAATTTTGTGTTATAAGATAGTCGACTATTTGTTTTGTCTGTCGACTATTTCTTGCTTTACTTGTAAAAATAGTCAACTATGAATTTCTTCTGTCGACTATTTCTTTTTGCAGAAAGTTCCAACGGCTAGTTTTTCAAACTCCAACGGTCACAAACGGCTATATTTCTCTTCAATCTCTTGGGAAGCTTATAAATATAAGTCATGGATGATCAAGAGAAGGCTAATGGATGGGAATGAAATTATTTGAGTTTACTGTTATTCTCATTTGTATTTAAAATCGTCTGTGCTTTAATTTTCTCTCTTCAAGGCTCCGATCTTCACTTGTAATTATTTACTTCAAGCTTTGTATCATTTTTGAGAGATCATTGTAACTAAGAGTTGTACTCTTAGATTCTCTATTCATTTGTTTGTATTCTTCCTAGCAGTAGCTAGAGGGCCCATTAAATTGAGAGGTTGTATTTCCTAGCAGTAGCTAGAGGGCCCATTAAATTGGGAGGTTGTATTTCCTAGCTTGTGTAGCTAGAGGGCCTACTTGTGTAAGTAGGAGGTTTTAGTGAATTGGTTTAAAATCCTTAGTGGGAGCTAAGGTAGTGGATTAGGCTTGGTTTAAGCCGAACCACTATAAATCCTTTCTGTCTTTTATTCTTCTTGCCTTACATTTATCATCTCATATGTTCTATGTTTTAAATCACTAAAACCTCAATTGGGTCAAAAAGTTTCCAAGTTTTTAATTATACCAATTCACCCTCCCTCTTGGTGTGTGCCATAGCATCTCCCATTCTAACAGAGGATACATTGTACAATGTGTATGTAACGACCACAAAATGGGTCTAGGTATTTTATTACTTAATGTCAGTTTAATGGCATTTAAATGTGGATCTAAGTACTTTAATATTTAATGATAAACTGCTTTGATAGCATAGAAATAATTCTTGGGTTGTATAATTTTAATTTATGGTTCATGTGATCGTGAAAATAAGTGTATGGGTCAAATTTTAAGAAATTGGACATGATGTAATAGGCCGCAATTAATTAGTTTACGAGGTCACGAGTTTGATCTGGGTGGGAAATTAAGCCTATTGGGCTTGACATAAATATGGGGTATATGTGGCTTGGGCTTAGGCCCGTGGTGATAAATAATTTGAAAATAATGAAATTAGTGGTGTAATAGAAAAAAGAAGAAAATAAATTAAGTTAGCATTTATCAATAGTCCCTAGATATTTTTGTCTATATTATGAGAAAAAGGTCAATTTGGTCTTCTTAGAGGAACGACATGCAAACATGCAGCCTTTCTTTCCCTTTCTTCTTTTCAAAAACCAAATCTCTATGCACTGTTTCATTTCGATCTCTCTCTCTCTTTCATTGTCATCTTCTTCCTCTTTCATTTCCTCCGTTTGCTCTTCCCTTCAACTGCTGTGTACCCTGTCCCTATTCTTCTTCTTGAGGTGAGTCAAGGTTTAGAAGAAGCAATCTCGCACTAGTGTTGTCTCTTCTCTATTTACCAGGCAATTTCTCTTTTGTTCTTTGACATTGCAAATTGTTGCTTATTATGTCACCTCTCTGTTAGTGTTTTTCACTGTGTCTATTTTGTGTAAAAATTTCCTAGTTACTGTGAGTCCATGTGAGGTCTCAAGCAGGGTTTGATTCACCCTAACATTTGTTCAGTGAGTAGCATTCCTCCCTCGTTACAATAGAGTTTTTATTCAACTTGGTTGCTCTCTGTTCATGTATTTATATATGTGCATATTGCATCATATCCGAAAGCTCTCACTCATTGCCGAATGTTCCTTGCCCATCCAAATGCCTCTTATATAAATATGTGCTATATGTGAATGTAAAATACTAAGTCATTTTCCACTCATTCAAATGATTTCATTGAGGCATTCAGATGTCTCACACAAATAGCAAAAGCCTCAACTAAAAATATAGACTGTTCACCTAGATATGAGACCCATTTATATATACACATATACATACATGCATAACAGAGAGAGTTGTTACCCCTTACTGATTTGAAAAGCTTATTCGAACCATGCCCTTGTCTGACCGAATCGCCATATATTCATGCTTAAATAGTCGTTCAAATGCCCTTATTTCTATTTGGCTAACCCACTGATATACATACATACATACATACATACATACATATATGTATGCATGACCGAGTAACCGAGTGGCCATCCGAATGGGTGCTCTCTCTCCCCTCACTTTTACATCTGAAAACTCCCCTTGCCCTTTCGAACCACCCAAGATGTATATATACATATACACCATTTGAGTGCCTTGTTTTTGTTCGGCCAACCCACTTACATTATATATATATATATATACACACACACGTTCAAGCCATGGATGCCTTGTTCCAAGCAAACCCACTTATATATATATAAAGCTGAATATACCCCTTTTGTTACTGTTATCCCATGAATAACGTAAATTATATATCAAAAAAATATATATATTTATATATATATAAATACTTGGGCCTTATTTAAATAAATTATAAAGAATTCATGAGCCTCTTGGAAATTGATTAAATAAATTCTTGGATAAATCCTTGTGTCTCGTGTGCATAATTGTTGTGAGTGGGAAACTATCCAGTATTGTGAGATGGACAGAAAATATATACAAGTATGGTAATAGTTGTGAGACGAAATTTCATGATGTTTATATGGAAATGAATGCATGACACGTTTTGTACACAGTCAGTATGTTCATGTTATCATATTTCGTATTATTTATCTTTGAGCACCTATTATTTTGCGAAGAGGGAAAGGGTACCCTAGAGCACCTGGAACGGGACAAGGTGGCCATAGCCCTACAGGTTGGCTCCATATTTATTTGTGAGTTTTATTTTTGATGCACTTTGACATGTGTTGATTAATGGCTTGCGAGCCTACGAGATTTGTTATTGACATTAAATTTATATGCACATTTACATGGTTATATATGGTGGCATGATGCATTTAACTTAGAGTTGGTTAAGTCCTAAGTTACGAATCTTGTATATAACTGTTGAGTCATTGATTACTCTTTTTGGTGTCACCATGTTTCCTGGATCCTATGCATTGTTCCTTGTTCCTTGAACTTGCTGAGCCTTGTGGCTCACTCGATCTTCTTTGTCATTCTAGGTAAATGGAAGGTTGTTGTTGGGGGCGAGTCCAGTGGGACTAAGGCCCAGGGATAGTGGTGTACAGAGACGCGTTCTAACTTGAAGATCTTGATTTGTATTTTGATGAGGTTTGAGATGAATTGATTTTTATTTTGTTAGTTAACATTAGAGTCTCTTATCTATTTTGTATGACCATCGAACCCAAACTCATGAGATATTGAAAATGTAACTGAACTTTAATTTAGTTTTCGCTGCTAGTAATGAAATGAGTTGTCTGTTTATTTATAGTTTGTTCTATATCATATCTGTGATGACCTCTTTTCAAATATCCTATGCTAGCGAGAATATTCGAGAGTGGGCCCTCACATTGTATAGTAATGCCTATAAGATGACTAAGTAATTGTGGGAAGCACTGGAGAAGAAGTACAAGGTGAAAGATACTGGCACTAAAAAATTCCTCTTGGGGAAGTTCTTAGACTTTATGATGGTTGATACCAAATTAATTGGTAGTCAACCAGATGGAGGAGTTGCAAATTATCATCAATGATTTGCACAATGAGGGAATGGTCATTAATGAACCATTCCAAGTCGCTGATGTGATTGAGAAGTTGCCACTTTGGTGGAAAGACTTCAAGAACTATCTCAAGCATAAGAGAAAAGAGTTGTCCATGGAAGATCTAGCTGTTAGACTCCGCATAAAAGAGGATAATAGAAAGGGAGATAAAGTCTCTCACACATTTGAAGCCAAAGTCAACATAGCTGAAGCTCCAAGGCCTCAACCCAAAAAGCAACAAGCTAAGAAGAAGAATGTGAACCTGGGTCCAAGGAAAAATGCTATCAATAAGTGCATCCAGGGCAGCTATTGGGTGTGTGGCAAGTCAGGACACAAAGTTGTTGATTGTCGACACAAGAAGGGACAAAGCTTCAACAACAACCAACGAAACAACGGCCCAACTAGGCCAATGTAGTGGAAGATGACAACCCTTGTTGCAGTTGTCTTTGAAGTCTTCATGGTTTTAGACAACAAAGGCTAGTGGATCGATACTGGTGCTACGTACTAGGAACATTTGTGGGGAAAAGTCTTTGTTCACCACGTATGAGAAGTTAGACGATAATGAAAAGATGTATGTGGGAAATGCTTCAGCTTTTTCTATGAAAAGAAAAGGAAACATCCTACTGAAATAGACCTCTAGAAAAATACTTAGTCTCAATGATGTATGGTATGTGCTTGAGATTCAAAAGAATCTAATTTTTGGAACCCTACTGAACAAAAATGGGTTTAAGCTTGTATTTGAATTAGATAAATTTATCCTGACTAAAGAGGGGTTTGTATGTAGGAAAGGGCTATCTGCATGATGGAATGTTTAAACTCAATGTATTAGTTCATGTTCCCAAAAATAATAAGAAGAAGAACAACTATTCTACTTATATTGTTGAGTTGTGTGATGTTTGGCATTTTAGGTTAGGACATGTCAATTATCGTTCTTTACAAAGAATGGTATATTTAGGATGATTTCCTAACTTTAGGATTGATAATAGACATAAATACAAAGTTTGAGTTGAATCAAAGTTTGTTAGAAAGTCATTTCCATCTGTGGAAAGAAATAGTGAATTGTTTGATTTAATTCACAGTGATATTTGTGACATGACGAGTAATTTTATAAGAGTTGGGAAAAGATACTTTGTCACGTTTATTGATGATTATTGTATATTTACTACATAGTAAAGATGAGACCTTAGACGTTTTCAAAACATATAAAATAGAAGTTGAAAATCAATTTGGAAAGAAAGTAGTGATAAGACCATATAAATGTGGTGAATATGAATTATCATCACTCTCTGAGTTTTGTGAAGTTCATGATATAATCTATCAAACAACAACATCTTATACACCACAACAAAATGGTGTAGTTGAAAGAAAGAACCCAACTTTGAAGGATATGGTTAATTGTATGTTAAATAGTTCAGGTTTATCCCATAACTTGTGTGGGGAAGCATTGCTTACTGCAGATTTAGTATTAAATAGAATTTCACATAAGAAGACTAAGTATTCTTATGAGGTGTGGAACGAAAAGCAACCCACCTACAAAATATTGAAAGTGTGGGGGTGTTTGGCAAAGGTACAAGTTCCTTTACCGAAAAGGACTAAACTTGGACGTAAGACTGTTGATTGTGTCTTTGTTGGTTATGCTTTGTATAGTGCAGCCTATAGATTCCTAGTGGTAAAATAAAAAATTCCTGATATTAATAACAATATCATTATGGAATCTGTTGAAGCTTAGTTTTTTGAGAATATATTTCATTTTAAGGAAGAAAAACACAATAATGGTGGTACCAAGAGGAATCATGAAGCAAGTTCTTTGAAATGTCAAGATAATCAAGAAATTAAGATTAAACCTAAAAGAAGCAAAAGAGTTAAGAAAGCTATTTTCTTTGGACCAAATTTTATAAGTCATATGTTAAAAGGTGAGCCTCAAACCTTTAAAGAGGCTATGTCATTTTTTGATGCTCCATATTGGAAAAAAACTATAAATAGTGAGATCGGATAACAAGAAATTCATAAGAATATATACTTTCTCAATTGCATTATATAGAGAAAGTGTTGAGAAAATTTTGTCATTATGAGAGTAAGCCAACAATTACTCCATTTGATCCAAATTCTAAATTAAAAAAGAATGATGGTGAAGATATATCTCCTCTAGAATATTCTAGGGTAATTAGTAGTTTGATATACATAATGAACTGTACAAGATCTGATATTACCTACTCAATAGGTAGGTTAGCAAGGTACACCAACAATCATTAGGATGCACTTGTTAGGGTACTTAGATACTTAAAGCACACACTTTACTATGGATTGAACTATACAAGGTATCCACCTGTACTAGAAAGGTTTAGTGATGCTAACTGGATTTCCTATGACTTAGAAACTAAATCAACCAGTGGGTATGTATTTACCTTAGGTGGTGTTGTTGTATCATGAAAATCTTCAAAATAGACGTACATAGCACTATCTACCTTGGAATCAAAGTTTATGGGTCTTGATAAAAAAGGTGAAGAAGAAAAATGGCTTTGAATTTTTTTTGAAGACATTCCATTATGGCCAAAGCTTGTAAGCACTATATGTAGATATATTGTGACAACTTTGCTACTTCTGTGAGAGTTAAGAACAGTGTTTACAATGGGAAGTCAAGACATATAAGGTGCAAACATAATACGATGAGAAAATTGCTTTCTAATGAAATAATTTTCATTGATTATGTGAAGTCTAAAGAAAAGATAGCAGATCCTTTGACAAAAGGGTTAACAAGAGAGCAAGTCTCATATACATCTAAGGAAATGGGTCTAAAGCCTATGAAATAAATTATCTGGTGATAACTTAACCTAGTTGGTGGAGATCCCAAGATCTAGGTTAAATAGGCAAATTGAATAGAATAATTCATAATTGACACACTAAGGAACTTATAGTTTCTTTCCATTTCCATGGTGTAAATAGAGTGTGTGATCTATCGATATTAGAGGTAATATTGATATCTTGCTACAAAAGAAGTAGTGACAAAATACTCTTAATTAATAGTTACCTATATGAGAGTAGAAGTTAGTCGCTTTTATGAGAACTTTTCAAATGGTTGATGTTTTCTAGAGCTCTTATGAATTCGGGATTTTATCTAGGACCAAAATGGATACAATTATGTGTGATATTTACCTTAAGAATGATAGTTTAAGAGCTAGCTTTACTATTTTTTTGGTAAGTTCGATGGATACTTACAAAAGAATGTTCAAATCCAAAAAACACCTTGTCTGATGCATAACTTGTCTGTTTGCTCTCCATTGCATCATGTAGGTCTTGTTTAGTTCACTTACATTCATGTGGGGGATTGTTGTCTTTCCATAAGTGTAAGTGTGAATGAAAGTGAAGATGTGCATGTGTAGGGGTTGGAAGTTACAAATTTAAACCAAGTGTTTTAATTATTGGATTAAATTTTTAGCTGTCAATTTTGTGTTTGTTAGCTATATATAGTTGAGCGTTCTTCATTTGTTAATGGTCCAGAATTCAAGCATCTAAATTCTTTCTACCTTGCATATCTTCCATTCTTAGTTCTTGTGTCACAAATAGCAAGTGTCCAACGAGTTTTGCCAAATCCGATTTTATTCGTGATTATAGTTTAATCAGAATCAATCGTTGTATTCTACTAGACAGTTGCCATAGTCTGCTTATAATCGATGCAGGGTGAATTCTATATTCAAGATAGTACTTCCAGCGTGCTTCGATCGCTGTTGTTTTCTTGTTATTGTCTCCAGCAACTGTTCAAGTTGTTGTGTTCGTTCGGGACATTCTATTGAACACTTGTTGTCTTTCTACCAAGTAACATTTATTTCACGTTATACATATTCAGTTTTATAGTTACTGTCGCCAATTACAAGTGTTGTATCAGTCAAATTATCATGATTATATATACACATTCGTGCCATATATCCAACACTCTCGCCCTTTTTTTCTCTATCTCCCTCATCTATCAATTTCCAAGACCCATCAATGGGTTCAATTTTAATTTAAAATTGAAATCAATTGGTTCGTTGTCTCTATTGGTCATTTTCAATGATAACGCCAAAAATCATGCATTGTTCCAATCACCCATCTCTTTCTTTTTTATTTTATATTATATTAAAGTAAAACAAATATTTTTTTGTGGTTAAGAACAAATAATACACTTGATCTTAGCCTAAAAGCCAAGAAAAGAAAATAGAGTGAAGACTTTTATAAAACTGTCAATATATATGTAAATTATTGAAACTTCAATAAATACCAAAACATGTAAACCATATAATAGAAATATAGTTGAATTTTATTTTACTAGGGCATCAAACTAGAAAGAGGAGAGGTTCATGGTTTACTCATCAGAGATCGAACAAAGATGTATTTTTATAAGATAAAATAAATATATGTTGATTAAAATTATGATATAAAATTTAAAAAAATATATAATTTATTGCATAAGGCTTAATAGATTTAAAAGTGCATCAATTAACATTATTTATCCTACTATTAAAAATATTTATGCAACAACTTTAACACATATTTATGATGAAGGTAAAATAAAACTCATGGTCAAATATTTAAATTACAAACAAAAAAATTAAATATATTAACCTAATGATTGATAGTATTCAAACATCTCAAATTATTATTATTATTATTATTATTATTATTATTATTATTATTATTATTATTATTATTATTATTTTCTAACATTTAAAATAAAAATTTAAACAAATATTGTCTAGTACATCTAAATTGCTGATCCAATCGGCCTAGTTTTCTTAACAAACGATTTTTTTTTTCTTTCTTTTTTTGCATGACTCGGGCTAGTTTTTGGCCAGTTCCCAATTCAACCAATCCAATCTAGTTCTCAAAACATTGATTCAGAGCAAATAAATGAGAAAAATGAAACTATTATCACTAATATGACATTATCAACTTTCATGGGACAAAATGATATAAATAAGGATAAATTGCATTCATACCCCTTTAGATTTAGCTTATTTGTATAAAGTCTCTTGTAGTTTAGAAATTGTTTTAAAGATCCTTATGGTTTAGTTTTTTCTTCTTTTTTTTTGCTCAAACACATTTTCCTTATTTAATTAGGCCTTAATTAAACTAAATTCAGTTAATAAAACTTTAATAAAATTAAATTAATTAAAATAAAAATAAATGTTAGTATACAAAAAAGTTGCTAGGAACCCATCGGCCAATTAATAGGTTCCTGATGATTTGTAACCCATTGCTTGCCATGGTGCCAATGGATTCCTACTTGTGAATCTAGAGAAAGAAAAGGGAAAGATAAGAGAAAGAAAAAATAGAATGATGAGAAAGACAAATCATAGAAAAAACAAGCAATCGAAGATATCTGTCATGCCCCACACTTTTATCCATAGTGAAAATTATAAAACAACCATAACACCTTTGTCTATAGTGAAAATTATAAAATTATAACATCGACCTTTGTCATCCTTAGTGTCGCCAATTGCCCTATTATTCTCCACCACCCTTGTCAATCTTTTTCGCCAACTAGTCATCAATATCAACACCTCCTCACTTCCCCTTTGTTCTTTGTCTCGACCTATCTCTCTTGGCTTTGAAAATCTCAATCTTCGTCGATCACCACTTTGCACTATTATCTTAAGCCACCAGCGCAAAGTCGCATCTATATTTTTAATCTCTCGCTCTCTTTGCGGTGTCTCTTTCTGGTCTATCAATTTTCAAAACCCCTTCAATGGATTCAATTTCAATCTAAAATTGAAATCAATTGGTTCGTTGTCTCAATTGGTCATTTTCAATGATAATGCCAAAAATCATGGTTTCAATCACCTATCTCTTTCTTTTCTTATTTTTTAAGATATTAAAATTAAAAATATATCTTTTTTTTTGTGGTTAAGAACAAATAATACACTTGATCTTATCCTAAAAGCCAAGAAAAAAAAATAGAAGAAAGAATTTTATAAAACTGTCATTATATACATGTAAATAATTGAAACTTCAATAAATACCAAAACTTGTAAACCGTATAATATAAATTAATATAGTTGAATTTTATTAGTCACCGTCCGTACGTGGGTCACAACATCAGCCGTACCCAATGATACACGTGCTTCACGTTCATCAATACTAACACCCCTTCATAGTAAATACCACGCATTTCTTGAACTTTGAATCCAAAAACATGCGTTCATACTACAAAAGAGTTGTTTGTGTTAAATAATTCTTTAAATTCAAATGGAATAAAAATAGGAGTTTTATAAATAAAATTTAGGTTAATTTTAAATAAAATAAAAGGCAAACAAGATTTATTGTAATTATTAGGGTTAGTAGTATGAAAAACACGAAAATCTCATATGGGATAGTGTTTTCATTTTGACACACTTTATAAATTAAAACTCTCAAATTCTGTAATAAAATAAAATTAGGAGTGGATCCAGAGAAGGGTTGTACTGGTTTCAGTCTGTGCTAGTCTCAGTCCAGACATTAATATATATATATATATATATATATATACCGCATCTCTTTTTCACTCTTTCTAACTCTTTGTTTTCTGTCCACCCCATGCGGCCCAGTGCTTACCTACTCACTGAAATCACTCCTAGATGAAATAAATGCATGATTGTAAATGTAGACACTTAATAATATACACACTACATAAATATTATATTAGCCATAATTCAAAGGCTAATGTGAAAACGTCAAATGGTAAAAGAAAAACACATGTATTTCACAAGAGTGGTCCTTTCAACCTATTTATTTAGAAAATAATGAGGTTTTGGTCATGAAGTAGATGAAATGTTCACACATTAAGCCGTATAAAAAAGTTTGAATTCAATTCATGATTTTATATTTATCTTGAGAGATGGATCATCTTGTAAATACAATCTACTAAAATATTTATATGGGTCTTAGTTAAAAGGTTAAAGTCTGCTAAATCTCTTGAAAATTTAAAATTTGGAACACTTAATCTTCTTGTAATTTTATTTTGGACCAAAAATCCTTTTTGACATCATTTTTGAACGAATAAAATTATATTTACATGCCAGAAAGAGAAAATAACTACATTGTCTTAATTAATCTTAAAATTACACATAATTTCATTATTATAAATTAATTAAAATTAAAAAACATCAAACAAATGGCCCTAGTTGATGATTTCAAAGGAAAAAATACAGAAAAAAAGTGAAAAAATATAACTATTAACCCTACCTTGACCCCTAAACCCAAATAAAGTATCAATTTATCTGGATATAAGTACAAAAGCCAATTAGTTCGTGACCTAAGCAAAATTTAATTCATCTATGAATAATAAGAGCAAGTTAGTCTTAATTTGTTTTTGAATCATGGAAGTAAAGTAGTCTTCAAAAACTAAGTTTTTGATTGATTTTTTTATTTTTCTCAGTAAATACGATTTTTATTGAATTTTCAAGCATACAATTCTTTAATTTTTTTTTATTCAATAAATATAATTTTTGATTGAATTTTTAAATTCTATTTTTGTGCATCTAATTTCCTCAATAAATGGTCAGTTTGGACATTTTGAAATGTGCTTTTCAATTCAAATTATATTGACAGTTTAATTATCTTTCAAATCATAACTAAACCACCGTATATTTCAAACTACTCAAATCATAGTTTAGTTAATACAAGAAGAAGAAAGATACCAACAACATACTTTTACTTTTATAAACAATTGAAAAACTTAAAGAGTTGTCAATTAGACCAACCCATCAAAGTTACTAATTTGTATTCTTTAGAGTAAATTAAAAAAATTGATGACATTTTGATTGTTTTTTACTCCAAACCATTAAACTAAAAATTGTGAATTTATTTTTTACTTAACAATCAATTATAATTCATAATTTTATGACTAAATAAGAAATTAAAACCATACAAATTGTAATTTTATTTTAGTTTTGGACAAATAAAAATTTAGCGGTTTATGAAAACTCAAAACTCAAACCAAACCATTGTAGGCAATTTTGATAAATTTGTTTCGATCCAAATTCAAGTGATTTTGTTTTCCCTTGCCCACCTCGATCTACCTACCATTATTAGACAAAATATGCAAGAAATACATAGAATTTAATATAAAATCATAAATAAGAAGAATAATACTAACTATTACCTTTTAAGGTGTAGTAAGTATAACCCAAAATTTTTATTGATTAATGAAATATGTTAAAATGTAATATAATTGTTATCAATTAATAACAATATTTTTTGAATTGACAATAAAATGCACTTGAATATAAGCTCACTCACTTCAATTTAGGGTAATAGTTAACATTATCTTATATTAATAAGGGAGAGCACAAGTTCAATTCACTTGAACTAACTAAATCGATTAAACCCACTGGTTTGGTTCAATTTTTTTTCTTTTATTGGTTTAGTTCAGTTAATTTTTCTCAAAAGTATGATTTTTGATTTTTGATTCAATTTTTTGATTGGAAAAACCGAACTAACCGAATTTATTGAGATTTAAAATGATATTGTTTTGATCTTTATAAAACAACGTCCTTTTCTTCAATTTTGTGTGTTTTCTATCGATTATTTTGGTTTTTTTGGATTTTTTTTTTTGCATTTCTTTGGTTTAATCGGTTTGGTTAGTTTATACGGTTTAGGTTTAGTTTTTTCAATTATTGATTAGTTCGATTTTTTAATTTAATCGGTCGATTTGGTTTAATTTTTCTCCTTGATTCAATTTAATCGGTTACTAAATTTCAGTCGGTATAGTAACTGAACCAACCATTTGCACACCCTATCAACAAGACTAACAATAAAGAGCAATGGTTAAAGTGCAATAAAAAATGCATAGTATTTTATAATATTTTATTAATTAATAAGAGGATTTTGTGACTAAAAATAAAGAATATTTACACCATTTTTAAATATAAAACATATGATAATTATTAGGTTTATTCATAAAAAAAAAATTCTCTTGTAGTAAAAAATTGAGTAAAAACATAAAAATTAGATTACTCGTAAGAGATCCAATATAGAAGTTTTTTTATAAGATAAAATAAATATATGTTGATTAAAATTATGATATAAAATTTTAAAAAATAAAATTTATCACATAAGGCTTAATAGATTTAAAAGTGCGTCAACTAACATTATTTATCCTACTATCACTAATATGACATTATCAACTTTCATGGGACAAAATGATATAAATAAGGATAAATTCCATTCATGCCTCTTTCCATTTAGTTTATTTGTACTTGTAGTTTAGAAATGATTCTAAAGATCATTATGGTTTAGTTTTTTTTTTTTTGCCAAACACATTTTTCTTATTTAATTAGGCCCTAACTAGACTAAATTCAATTAATAAACCTTTAATAAAATTAAATTAACTAAAATAAAAATAAATGTCAGTATACAAAGAAATAATTGCTAGGAACCCATTAGCCGATTAATAAGTTCTTGATGATTTGTAACCCATTGCTGTGGTTATGACAACCCTGCTCTTGGACACCCTGGCCGAGGCACCAAGGGAAATGTGTCAAAAAGAAATGGTACTTGTTGGGGCTATGGAGGAACACATACATACACCAAACTGAAAAAGATAAAACTTTATAAACAGCTAGGCAACAAGCTGCCCTATACAATGGGTCATACATTTGAAAGATCATAGTAAAAGACAAAATAAGACCCCAGAAAACTATATATCTACAGTCCAAGCACACGTCAAAACCCCAGAGATCTTTTGGTCATGGACGACTTTGTACACAACTAGACACTGGAGTCTGCCTGGCTAGGCTCCCTGTCAGCCACAATCTTGCCTTTACTTGGAATAATGCAAAAACGAATGAGCTACAAAGCTCAGCAAGTAACATAGAATAAAAGGCAAGAAGAGCGAGGAGAACCAACCATAGATAACCATAAATATCTCACTGAAGCACGAAATAAAGAGGGAAAATGTGTACATGCAAGTTCCAGCTATCATAATGTATACACAGGCAAGATGCATGCTTCTACATTACCATCACAACACATATAACAAGTATAACAAGGTAATCTGGGTTCCACACGAGTTCGGCCTTATAACACACTCGAGCTTACACGAGTCCGGCTCTCAAGCCACCCGAGCTTGACGGTGTAGCACCGTAGGGGACATTTACACACACATAACGTGGGTTATGCTCATAACCATGCTCAATAAAGTGAACAATATACATATGATACATGCACAAGATCTCTTCACTTTAGGTGTATAAAGATAGCTCACTCATTTAATCATGGACAATATGTAAGGGATGTATTTATGAACAAGGAAATTTGAGCCAAGAGAAAGAAAAAGGGAATCAAAACTTACAAGAGATTTTTAAGCCAAAATAAGGGTTGTAATTGATAGATGCCTTGGCATCTATCGACAGATTGCCTTCTTAAAGGCAATCTGTCGACAAATGGCCTCAATCTGTCGACTAATTGCCCATTTATGTGGCAATCCGTCGACAGACAGATCCCAAAAATGCCCGACGCCACTACTTCTTACACACAAAACCTAGGTAAGGTGGCTCAAACTCTTGCCTAATCTTCAACCCAACAAAAAATACATCATTCCCAAGCAAAGTTGGGGAGAACAAATCCCCTTGGAAGTGTTAAGAAAGAGATTAAATAAAGACAAGCAAGTATGTTACAAGTACGTAGAAATTTACTCCAAAAATAGAGGGCTTTGTTCGAAATCCTTTTTAACAACTGAAATTCCAGATTTTAAACCAAAAACAAGAGTTAGAACTTTCCTTAAATTCCTTGTCTCATACTTTCTAGTCTTTCTTGACCCTTAACACCTCACGTAACCTGTCATACGTAAGAATTTTCGGCTTTTCTTAGCTACAAAACAGGGGATAAGTTGGATTCTAAGCAAAAGAAGGGCTAATAGATAGATTTCCTACCTTGAAACACCCTCTTAAACTCCTTAGATGCTCCAAGAAAAAGAGAAGAGTGGAGAAGAAAGAACCCTTGAGCTGGAAAGTGTCTCCCAAACTCTCCACCACCTCACGTCTCTCTCCCTTTTCAATCTTTCCCCTATTTATACTCTCCAATACTTTTCTTTTATTTAATTACTAAATTTCCAGCCCACTTAAGGCCCCTTAATCCTCTCTTCTTACCCCTTAATCCTCTTTTAATTGTGGCTCTCTCAACTCATTTTCAGCATTCCAAACTTACCCCTTATTTTAACCTTAACCATTGGTTTGACTTGCTCACCTCTCATTGACTTTGAATATTCAACCTCCCTTGACTTTAATTTTTTTTCACTTCAACCTACCAAATTAAATTCCCAAATTAGTGTTATTTCAAATAAGAGGAAATTCCCCAAAATAATAACATAACCGTACCATACTAACGAGGTGTTACAAGTTCTTCCCCCCTTATTAGAATTTGGTCTCCCAAATTCATACCTGGTTATTAAAATAGCTGAGGGTAGGCTTGTCTCATCTTCTCCTCCAACTCCCATGTAGCCTTTTCTGGACTATGGCGTTGCCACTACACCTTTACATAGGGAATACTTCACGTCCTCAACACTTTTTCTTTATGATCCAAGATGCAAACACGAACTTCTTCATAAGATGCATACTCCCCTACCTCAAGAGTCTGGTAGTCAATGATATGTTTAGGATCAGGCACATGTTTACGTAACATGGATACATGGAACACATTATGCACATGTGACAGCCGTAGGGGTAACGCTAGGCGATAGGCCACAGATCCCACTCGCTCTAGTGTCTTAAAAGGCCCAATGTACGAGGGACTGAGTTTCCCGATTATTCCAAACCTTCGTATGCCCCTTAAAGGCATAACCTTCAACATCACATAATTATCGGTAGCAAATTCTAATTCTCGCCGCCGCTTATCTGCGTAATTCTTCTGTCTATCCTGGGCAGCCTTCATACTGTCTCGAATCATGCGGATTTTCTCTGTTGTCTGCTCCACTATTTTAGGCCCCAATTGTAACGCACCATTTTCTGAGCGCGTTATTACTTAAGACAATTCTGAGATAATAATTTTTTTTCTATTTAAAACTATTGCTAAACCATATCATTTCTTATATCCATCCCAAAATCTTCATACATTTATCTCAAAAGAGAATCATCATAAATATTAAATGCAGAAGCTAGAATCGAATCTAACATTAATCATAAATCAGTTCTTACATCATCATTAACTTTATGGTTATACATCATCATTCCTAAAAACGTTTAGAATTAAAAATAGCAAAACTTAAATACATGGGTTACATAACATACATTCAATTCATAATGCACTTTGTTAAGTGTCATTGCATGTCTCATTAATTCTCGTTTCTGCTACAATCTCCATCTTGAACGTACCTATTGCTACTCCTCATTTTCACAGCCTCTTTACCAAGCCGAAGTGTATGGGTGCACCCTTGAAAGAGTAGCGGTCCCGGCTCGTACTCTCAAACCCTAATGCGAATGCATGATCAACAGTATCATCGTGTACATATGCATATTTCATCATCAATACATGTAAATACAATTTACATAAACATATTCACATCAAGACATGGTAACATGATAAAATTATTTATTAAAAATCAGGTTTTAGGTAAAACCATTAACAAATCAAGCATTTTCATAAAACTAAATCCAGTTAGAAAGTACCACTTACCTTCTCAATCATATCGGGTTATCTCGATATTCGCATCTTACATTGAAATACGTGCATCATCTCGATTTGCGTGCAAATCTCAAAATTGGCACAAGTCACTTCAACTTAAGTCTCAAAGTATGCTAATTATCATATTTTTTTAAATAAGTATTAAAATCTATTTTTCATAATTTCTTGCATTTTCTTTATTTTTCTCTCTATTTCTTCCTATTTTTCCTTAATAAATCCAAACTAAATATTTCTCAAATATTTTATCAAATATTTCACTATAAAAATTCATAAAATAACATTCCTAAATTTTTAGAATTTTTTAAAAAAATTTATTCACCTTGACTTAGCCCCTCAAGCTTCCTTAGTATGCGTGTCCTAAACCTCGAAACGCATACCCGATCAATTTCCTGTCTCCGGGCATATTCCTCAAGCTCCAATTTAATTCCTAGATCTTTCTAAGATTTTTTACAATTTTCTCCATTTTCCCATAATTTTTCTTCTATTTCTTTTTCCTTTTCTTTTTTTTTTCTTTTCTTATTTTTCTTTTCTTCTTCTCCTTCCTTCCTTCTTCTTCTTCTTCCTTCTTCCCATGCTTCCTGTTACGCACAAACACCTGCAACGCGTGACCTGCGCGCTGCCTCCTCGTGGCCACCTCTGCCTAAGCATCAGCTGCTGCCCCCGCTCTTCGCAAGTGCCGCCACTGGCCACCACAGCC
Organism: Diospyros lotus; assembly: GCF_014633365.1. NCBI lineage: Eukaryota > Viridiplantae > Streptophyta > Magnoliopsida > Ericales > Ebenaceae > Diospyros > Diospyros lotus. The sequence continues at coordinate 6,686,337 of NC_068344.1, read as the reverse complement.
ATTCGCAGCTCGCCATCGGTCGCCCCAACAGCCACCATCGTCGCGACCAGCATCCCCGTGCATCCAGCTTGCAGTGACTACCATAGCCGCGGCTATGGATACCACTGTTGGTTTTCCTAGAGTGTGAGTGTAAGTGTGTGTGTGGGTGGTTGTCCCACATTGGTTGTGTAAAGAGGTGAGAGTGGGTATTTATACTCCTCCCTCACACTTGGGTTTGGGCCTTAAGGGGCACCCAGATTTTGTGAGCGGGCGAACCCCTTGGCCCACGCGCGCGCCGCCGCCGTCGTCCAGTCGGACGGGCAGGCAGGTCAGGTCATATAGATATATTTTTGACATAAAAAAAATTTGAAATTGAATTATTTTCTTTAATTTTATTTTTTCATCTTCTAGAAGTGGCTCTAGGTACCCGAAGTGGCGTCCTTTATTTCGCTGGTCTGTTCGTCTCCTCGAATCGTTGGACATTCAAGCCAGCGATCAATGCCGACTTGAATGTTGCGTCATCTCGGTGCCCTCGTTCTAGCCTATAAAAGGATGGATGTTCCTCCAGTTCAAGCAATCTGAATTGCAGCGTCTGCCTTCCTTCCTCTGTCGCATTCTGTCCCACAGAGAGCAAAGTCTTCCTCGAGTTTTGCCAGATCCGGTCGATCGTGGTCGCCGTTCGCCGGAGAGAGACCGTTGTAGTCTGCGTTGACAGTCGCCGTAGCCTGCTAGTGACCGGAGCAGGGCGCATCTGTCTTCAGGCCAACGCTTCCCTACGTGCCTCGGTCGTTCCTTCATCTTTCTGCCATTGTCGAAAGCTGGGTTTGAGTTTCTAATATCTCTTGCTTGTTGTGTTGCTATTTTGGGAGTATATTGCTGTTGAGTTGTTTGTTTATTGCAATCGAAAACTCCATTTATATATTTCGTTGCTGTTGTTGGTACTAGTGGGGAATTTGACTTTGGGTAGCTTCAACATAATTTTGATTTCTATCGATTGTTGCTGTTGTCTCGCCAATCTGCTTTTATTTTCCTCTACGGATCTAACATTCTGAAGATGGATTAGTTGAAAGGAAAATAATCCGAACATTTGTCCCATAAGTTGAAGATGGCTGCCCCCAATACCAACGTGCCTATGGCCACGACATCGGCCTCTGCTGCTATTCAAGCCGTTGGACCCGTTGTTTCCAAACCAGCAACTCATGTTGAGAAGCCACAACAGTTCAATGGGGAGGACTGTAAGAGGTGGCAACAAAAGATGGTCTTTTATTTGACCACTCTAAACTTGGCACATATCCTGAAGGAAGCATGCCTAGTCACCACGGAAAATGCAACTGCTGAGGAAGTAGCAGCCAAGAAAGCATGGATGCATACGGACTTCCTGTGCCGGAACTACATCCTAAGTGCCTTGGCGGACTCACTATACAACGTATATTGTACTGCTTATCCGACAGCCAAGGATCTATGGGATGCTCTAGACAAGAAGTACAAACTGGAGGATGCTGGGACCAAGAAATTCCTCGTGGGGAAATTTCTTGATTACAAGATGGTTGACTCCAAGTTGGTGGTCAACCAGTTGGAAGAACTGCAAGTGCTTTTCAATGACTTGCTGAGTGAGGGACTGGTCATAAATGAACCTTTCCAAGTTGCCGCTGTGATCGAGAAGTTACCACCCTCGTGGAAAGACTTCAAGAACTACCTCAAGCACAAGCGGAAAGAGCTGTCCATGGACGATCTGGCTGTCAGACTCCGCATTGAAGAGGATAACCGGAAGGGAGATAAAGCTCCTCTCAGGATGGAAGCAAGAGCCAACGTGGTTGAAGCTTCAAAAACTCAGCCCAAGAAACAACAAGGCAAGAAGAAGAATGTGAACATGGGTCCCAAGAATAAGACCCCCACCAAGCACATCCAAGGGACCTACTGGGTGTGCGGCAAGACAGGTCATAGGGCCATTGACTGCCGTCACAAGAAGGGATAGGGCTCTGCCAACAACCAACGCAAGAACAATCAAGCCAACATGATGGAAGAAGATGTCGACCTGATAGCGGTTGTCACAGATGTCTGCATGGTGTCGAATGCCAATGGCTGGTGGATAGACATGGGGGCTACTAAGCACATCTGCAGTGACAGAGCTCTGTTTGCCACATATGAAAGTGCTGACGGCTCTGAGAAGTTGTACATAGGGAATGCTTCTGCATCCCCTATGATCAGAAAAGGCAAGGTCTTGTTGAAATGGACCTCTGGGAAGATACTTACCCTCAATGACGTGTGCCACGTACCGAAAATCCGGAAGAACTTGGTGTCTGGGACTCTGCTAAACAAGAATGGTTTCAAACTTGTATTTGACTCAGACAAGTTCACTTTAACTAAGGGGGGTATGTATGTGGGACGGGGTTATTTACTTGATGATATGTTTAAACTTAATGTACTAGCCCAAGTTCCCAAAAATAATGAGAATAAGAACAAGGCTTCCGCTTATTCTGTTGAGTTGTGTGATGTGTGGCACTCGAGGTTAGGGCATGTCAATTATCATTCTCTCCAAAGAATGGTAAACTTAGGACTACTGCCGAACTTCAGTATTGACAAAGGACATAAATGTGAAGTTTGTGTCAAGTCAAAGTTCACAAGGAAGCCATTTCCATCTGTGGAAAGAAACCGTGAGTTACTCGATTTAATTCACAGTGATCTATGTGACATGAAAAGTACTCCTACTAGAGGTGGGAAGAAGTACTTTGTCACATTCATAGATGATTGTAGCAAATATTGCTATGTGTATCTTTTACACAGTAAAGACGAGACCTTAGATGTCTTCAAGACATATAAGGCAGAAGTTGAAAATCAACTTGGAAAGAAGGTGAAGGTGCTGAGATCAGACAGAGGTGATGAGTATGAATCGTCGTCTCTCACTGAGTTCTATGAGGTTAATGGAATAATCCATCAAACCACAGCACCGTATACACCACAACAAAATGGTGTAGCCGAAAGGAAAAATCGAACTTTAAAGGACATGGTCAACTGCATGCTTAATAGTTCAGGTTTACCCCACAACTTGTGGGGGGAGGCGTTACTCACAACAAATTTAGTTTTGAATCGCATTCCACATAAGAAGACTGACAAATCTCCTTATGAAGTCTAGAATGGGAAGCAACCCTCATATAAAATCCTCAAAGTGTGGGGGTGTTTGGCTAAGGTGCAAGTTCCTTTACCGAAAAGGGTCAAACTTGGACCAAAGACGATAGATTGTGTTTTTATTGGCTATGCACTGCATAATGCGGCCTATAGATTCCTGATGATAAAGTCAGAAATTCCTGATATTAATAATAACACCATAATGGAATCTATAGAAGTGGAGTTCTTTGAGAACATATTCCCTTTTAAGGAAGAAAGACACAATGACGGTGGTTCCAAGAGAAAGGATGAAGCGAGCTCTTCTGAGGAACAAGTTGGTCAGGAGACCGAGGTTGAACCTAGAAGGAGCAAAAGAGCTAAGAAAGTTGCTTCCTTTGGACCAGATTTTCTAACCTATATGGTAGAAGATGAGCCTCAAACATTTAATGAGGCTTGACATCGCCTGATGCTCTGTATTGGAAAGAGGTCGTCAATAGTGAGATAGAGTCCATTATGCAAAACTAGACTTGGGTGTTGGTTAACTTACCTCCGGGAAGTAAGCCAATTGGATGCAAATGGATATTTAAGAAGAAACTAAAGACTGATGGTACTATCGATAAGTACAAAGCTTGTCTAGTACCTAAAGGCTATCGCCAAAAGGAAGGGCAAGACTTCTTTGATACCTATTTTCCGGTGACGAGAATCACATCTATAAGGGTGTCGATCGCAATCGCAGCGTTACACAATTTGAAAATTTACCAAATGGATGTAAAGACTGCATTTTTGAATGGAGATTTAGACGAAGAAGTTTATATGGATCAACCCGAAAGGTTTGTCGTAAAGGGACATGAGAAGAAAGTGTGCAAACTCATAAAGTCTCTTTATGGACTAAAACAAGCACCAAAGCAATGGCATGAGAAATTTGATCACACTATGCTTGCAAATGGGTTCAAGATAAATGAGTGTGATAAGTGTGTTTATGTTAAAACCATAAACCACGAGTATGTCGTTGTGTGCTTGTATGTGGATGATATGCTCATAATGGGCACTAACAGAAGTGTCATAGAATCCACAAAAGGGATGTTGAATTCCAACTTTGATATGAAAGACCTGGGTCTTGCTGATGTCATTCTTGGTATTCGCATAACAAAGAATGCCGAAGGGTATATACTTTCTCAATCACACTATATCGAGAAAGTGTTGCGCAGGTTTGGTCATTTCGAGAGTAAGCCCACAATTACTCCGTTTGATCCAAATTCTAAACTACAAAAGAACAATGGTGAAGGTGTATCTCCATTGGAGTATGCTAGGGTCATCGAAAGTTTGATGTACATCATGAATTGTACAAGACCCGATATTGCTTACTCAGTAGGTAGGTTGGCAAGATACACGAGCAATCCTAGATGTGACCATTGGGATGCTTTGGTCAGGATACTCAGGTACTTGAAGTACACGTTAGAGTATGGATTGCATTACACGAGGTATCCACCTGTACTGGAAGGGTTTAGTGATGCTAATTGGATCTCAGATAGCATGGAGACTAAATCTACCAGTGGGTATGTGTTTACCTTAGGTGGAGCTGCTGTAACATGGAAGTCTTCAAAGCAGACGTGCATTGCGCGGTCTACGATGGAGTCCGAGTTTATTTCTCTAGATAAAGTAGGAGAAGAAGCAGAATGGCTTCGAAATTTCCTTGAAGACGTTCTATTATGGCCTAAGCCTGTAAATGCCATATGTGTCTACTGTGACAACTTAGCTGCTTCTATGCGAGCTAAAAACAGTGTCTACAATGGGAAGTCAAGACACATATGGCGCAGGTATAATTCTATAAGACAGCTGCTCACCAATGGAATAATTTCCATTGATTATGTGAAGTCGAAGGAAAATTTGGCAAATCCTTTGACAAAAGGAGTGACAAGGAAACAAGTCACTTCTACATCGAAGGGAATGGGGTTAAATCCTGTGAAATGAATTACCCAGTGGTAACCTAACCCAGTTGACTGGAGATCCCAAGATCTGATGTTTTACATTTGATATAATTTTGATGATGAAAAACAATTGTATTTTGATGATGAAATAAAGTTATGAGATTTCAATGTTAAAGAATTTTATGATTCAAAATATTCTTTTTCATGTTATCATTTATCGTTTCAGTTTTTATAAAAAGGATAGTCGACTATGTGTTTCATTCTGTTGACTATGCCTGAGAATAGTCGACTATGCTGTTAAGGATAGTCGACTATATTTAAGGATAGTCAACTATGCTGTTTTCATCTATCGACTATTTTTCAGTCTGTCGACTATCATGTAAGGATAGTCAACTATGGCTTTTCATCTGTCGACTATTTTTGTTCTTAGAATTCAAAAATTTCTTCACATTTTTACAATAGTCGACTATATAAAAGGATCTGTCGACTATGGGATTTTTGTGTTATAAGATAGTCGACTATGCGTTTTTGTCTGTCGACTATGTTCTGTTTTATTTGTAAAAATAGTCAACTATGCATTTTTTTCTGTCGACTATATCTTTTACAGAAAGCTTCCAACGGCTAGTTTTTCAACTCCAACGGTCACAAACGGCTACATTTCTCTTCAATCTTTTGGGAAGCCTATAAATACAAGTCATGGATGATCAAGAGAAGGCTAATGGATGGAAAGAAAATTATTTGAGCTTACATCATATACACATTTGTATTTATATTGACTGTGCTTTAATTTTCTCTCTTCAAGGCTTTGATCTTCACTTGTAATTATTCATTTCAAGCCTTGTATCATTTTTGAGAGACATTGTAACTAAGAGATTCATCTCTTAGATTCTCTCCAATTGTATACTTCTTGTTTTTCCTAGCTTGTGTAGCTAGAGGGCCTACTTGGTTTAAGTAGGAGATTGTATTTCCTAGCTTGTGTAGCTAGAGGGCCTACTTGTGTAAGTAGGAGGTTTTAGTGAATTGTTTTAAAATCCTTAGTGAGAGCTAAGGTAGTGGATTAGGCTTGGTTTAAGCCGAACCACTATAAATCCTTTGTCTCATTTATTCTTCTTGCTTTACATTTGTCATTTTATATGTTCTATGTTTTAAATCACTAAAACCTCAATTAAGTCAAAAAGTTTTCAATTTCTATCAAGATTTTTAAAATATCCAATTCACCCCCCCTCTTGGTGTGTGCCATAACACCTACTGTTCTAACAATTGGTATCAGAGCCTTGTTCCCACTGTTTTTCATTGGTTTAACAACCTAGGGAAAAAGGTCTTGTCAAATGGCACATATTTTCGGCTCATCAATAGTTGAGGGTCAAAGTACCTCTCGTCCACCTTTCTTTAATGGTACTAACTTTAATTTTTGGAAAACAAAAATGCTCATCTATCTTATGCAGGATACAAGCCTTGTGCAAGTGATTAAGAAAGGGGTTACGTTGGCCAATATGGAAAATATGGAGACTTGGACAGTAAAGGAAAGAAGAGATATGGAGATAAATGCAAGAGCCATGAACACTTTGTTTTGTGCTCTCTGTGTCGAAGAGTTTAACCGAGTCTCAACATGCAAAATGGCCAAGGAGATTTGGGACAAATTAGAGGTCACTCATGAAGGCACCAATCAAGTCAAGGAATCAAAGGTAAATCTACTAATTCATGAGTATGAACTTTTTTCTATGAAATCTTGGGAACCTATTAATGAGATGTTTACTAGGTTTAATAACATTGTCACAAATTTAGAGGCCTTAGGTAAAACATTTACAAATGGAGAAAGAGTTAGAAAAATTCTAAGAAGTTTACCTAGATCGTGGGAATCCAAAGTCACTGCCATAACAGAAGCTAAAGACTTAGATAACTTATCTTTTGATGATTTGGTTGGATCTCTCATGACTCACGAGATCATGTTGAAGAGAGATAATGATGAGATAAATAGAGATAAGAATCTTTTGTTCAAAGTTTCACACTCATCTAGTGATGATGATGATGATGAAGATGAAGATGATGATGATGGTGATTTGATGATAATTACTAGGAAATTCAAAAAGTTTCTTAGTAGAAAAATGTTGAAAGAATTGGAAAGAAGAAACCTAAGGAAGAAGAAAGATAAGTTTGAGGGGGAGAAATATAAAAATGCAGTTAAATGTTATGGATGTCAAAAGTATGGGCATATCATATCCGAATGTCCATCATTTAAGAGGTATGGAAAGAAGTTCAAGAAGAAAATGTATGATTCATCCTCTAGTGACGAATCTCAAGTGGAGGAAGTGGTCAACCTATGTCTTATGACCAACATAGAAGAGAATCCTTCCCATTCTAGTGATTTAATTTTAAGTTTTACTCTTGATGAATTGCATGATGCATTCAATGATTTGATGAATGAATTTGAAAATATCAGTATAAAAAACAATGTCTTAAAGAAGAAATTAAAATCTTTAGATAAAGAAGTGAGCTTATTGAAAGAAGAAAAAGATTCGTGGAATAATGAGAAGAAAATGTTGAAAGCTCAAAATGATGAACTTCAAGAGAAAAATAAATGTTTAAAATTATCTCTTGAAAAAGCTGACAAAGAGAAAGAAGATTTGAAAAATGCTCTTGAGATTCAAAGAAAAGATTTTCATAAAAGAAGAAAAGGGCAAAGTGGCTTTGTGAAAAGAAAACAAAATTTTGCCTCACATTCTAAAATCACTTGTCATTATTGTGGTCAATGTGAGCATTATGTAAACAAATGCTTTATAAGAAACCATCCTACAAGATATAAACAAATATGGGTTCCAAAAGGAATTTTCAATGCTAACTATGGTGACCCCAAAGTGGTTTGGGCACCAAAAGCTTGTGGATGATTTATCTTTGCAGGTTGCTTGTCATTCAAATGAAATTCAAGGAAAAAATTTTATGAATGAATCAAGCATGAAGAAAAGAGGAAGTGAACAAGAAGATCATTCCTCATTCTACCAACCAAGAGTAAGAGAGTTTGCTAAATTTAATCTTGGTGGTATATTTTCTATCCCTAAACTCTCTGTGTTTATAAGTTTTGATGATCTTGAGTTATAAGTGTGGCTTTATGATTTTGTTGAAAACTTATATTGGTTTCTAAAATTAAGGGGGAGAATAAATCTTTTTGATATGTGTTATTAAGGGGGAGTTTGTAAAAATTTATCTTTTCTCATGTACTCTTACCCCATTGATGTTTTGCCCAATCCCCTCTTAATCTTGTGTTAAAATTCTTTCAAATATATCCTTTTTGATTTATGACAAAAAGGGGGAGACTTTTGGGTATTTCATAAAATGTTTTGTCATCATCAAAAAGGGGGAGATTGATGTTTTACATTTGATATAATTTTGATGATGAAAAACAATTGTATTTTGATGATGAAATAAAGTTATGAGATTTCAATGTTAAAGAATTTTATGATTCAAAATATTCTTTTTCATGTTATCATTTATCGTTTCAGTTTTTATAAAAAGGATAGTCGACTATGTGTTTCATTCTGTTGACTATGCCTGAGAATAGTCGACTATGCTGTTAAGGATAGTCGACTATATTTAAGGATAGTCGACTATGCTGTTTTCATCTGTCGACTATGTTCTGTTTTATTTGTAAAAATAGTCAACTATGCATTTTCTTCTGTCGACTATATCTTTTACAGAAAGCTTCCAACGGCTAGTTTTTCAACTCCAACGGTCACAAACGGCTACATTTCTCTTCAATCTTTTGGGAAGCCTATAAATACAAGTCATGGATGATCAAGAGAAGGCTAATGGATGGAAAGAAAATTATTTGAGCTTACATCATATACACATTTGTATTTATATTGACTGTGCTTTAATTTTCTCTCTTCAAGGCTTTGATCTTCACTTGTAATTATTCATTTCAAGCCTTGTATCATTTTTGAGAGACATTGTAACTAAGAGATTCATCTCTTAGATTCTCTCCAATTGTATACTTCTTATTTTTCCTAGCTTGTGTAGCTAGAGGGCCTACTTGGTTTAAGTAGGAGGTTGTATTTCCTAGCTTGTGTAGCTAGAGGGCCTACTTGTGTAAGTAGGAGGTTTTAGTGAATTGTTTTAAAATCCTTAGTGAGAGCTAAGGTAGTGGATTAGGCTTGGTTTAAGCCGAACCACTATAAATCCTTTGTCTCATTTATTCTTCTTGCTTTACATTTGTCATTTTATATGTTCTATGTTTTAAATCACTAAAACCTCAATTAAGTCAAAAAGTTTTCAATTTTTATCAAGATTTTTAAAATATCCAATTCACCCCCCCTCTTGGTGTGTGCCATAACACCTACTGTTCTAACAAGATCTGGGTTAAATAGGCAAACTAGTTGGGATAATTCATAAGTTTACACACTAAGGAACTTATAATTCCTTCCCAGTTCCCAGTAGTAAGAGTGTGTATTCTATTGATGGTACAGGTAATATTGATATCTTGACATAAGAGGAGCATTAACAGAGTGCTCTTAATCAATGATTACCTATGTGAGAGTAGAAATGGGTCGCTTTTATGAGAACTGTTCTAAAGGCTTGGGTTCTCTAGAGCTCTCATGAATTCAGGATACTGTCCAGGACCAAAATGGACACAATCGTATAGAACTCGAAGGTGTAAGATGAGCTGTGTGTGATATCTGTTGTGTTGATTTACCACCAAGAGGGTAGTTCAAGAGTTAGCCTCACTACTTCTTCGGTAAGCTCGACAGATACTCACTAAGGGAGGTTCAAGTTCAAAAGACACCTTCTCTGATGCATAACTTGTTGTTTGCTCTCTGTGGTGTCGTGTCGGTTTGTCGATTTATCACACTTACACTCATGTGGGGGATTGTTGGTTTTCCTAGAGTGTGAGTGTAAGTGTGTGTGTGGGTGGTTGTCCCACATTGGTTGTGTAAAGAGGTGAGAGTGGGTATTTATACTCCTCTCTCACACTTGGGTTTTGGCCCTAAGGGGCACCCAGATTTTGTGAGCGGGCGAACCCCTTGGCCCGCGCGCGCGCCGCCGCCGCCACCGTCCGTCCGGTCGGACGGGCGGGCGGGTCGGGTCATATAGATATATTTTTTACATAAAGAAAATCTGAAATTGAATTATTTTCTTTAATTTTATTTTTTCATCTTCTAGAAGTGGCTCTAGGTACTCGAAGTGGTGTCCTTTATTTTGCTGGTCTGTTCGTCTCCTCGAATCGTCGGACATTCAAGCCAGCGATCAATGCCGACTTGAATGTTGCGTCGTCTCGGTGCCCTCGTTCCAACCTATAAAATGATGGATGTTCCTCCAGTTCAGGCAATCTGAATTGCAGCATCTGCCTTCCTTCCTCTTTCGCATTCTGTCCCACAGAGAGCAAAGTCTTCCTCGAGTTCTACCAGATTCGGTCGATCGTGGTCGTCGTTCGCCGGAGAGAGACCGTTGTAGCCTGCGTTGACAGTTGCCGTAGCCTGCCAGTGACTGGAGTAGGGCGCATCTGTCTTCAGGCCAGCGCTTCCCTACGTGCCTCGGTCGGTCCTTCATCTTTCTGCCATTGTCGAAAGTTGGGTTTGAGTTTCTAATATCTCTTGCTTGCTGTGTTGCTATTTTGGGAGTATATTGCTATTGAGTTGTCTGTTTACTGTAATCGGAAACTCCATTTATATATTTCGTTGCTGTTGTTGGTACTAGTGGGGAATTTGACTTTGGGCAGCTTCAACATAATTTTGATTTCTATCGATTGTTACTGTTGTCTCGCCAATCTGCTTTTATTTTCCTCTGCGGATCTAACAACCACTTGCTTGTGGCAACCCATTCCGCTCTCCTCCGCACACCTCAAAACTCGTTGTTGCTTCGCTAGTCTCCATCGCGGATGCCTCAAGCCGCTGCCATGGCCAATCAAGCTTGCTACTAGCGGCCATGGCCGATGCCCTCTTCCTCTTGCTGGTTTTGGCCACTACCCTGACCCATTCTCTTTTTCTTGATCTCTCTTGATCCCCCACTTTCAGTCTTTCTCTTCCTCGCGATCCCTCTACAGGCTCAACCCAAGCTCTCTCTCGTAATCTCTCTTTTCTTTGATGCTTTTGACCAAGCTCACTACAAGGCGCACCCATAGTTCATATATATATATATATATAAATTATACACTTAGCATCCTATCTCAGATTTCTCAGCTTATCTACTCTAGATTTTCCTCAAATCTTGTCGCCCACTTTCCGTCAAATCCTCTTACAAATTTCCTTCAATTCTTGCGAAAATATCGCCTGCCTCACACACGCGCACAACTGAATATATATATATATATATCACTATATATTAATCCATAATAATAAGAAAATTTCACATTTAAATCCTAAGATTCATATCTATTTCACTTATGAAATTTTCTAATTTGCATTTACATTCTCAAACGTCAAATTAATTTGCATTACGATACCGAAAATCCAAAATTAATAACTTATAACTTACTCGATAAAGACGATTTTATCCCTGCGCCAACCTCGAACCTTTGATTCGTCCTGAAATCACTCTAAGGTTGATTCTTACGAAAAATCGGAGCATCCTCAAGATTCTGTTTATTTTTCGGGAGTCTCCTACGATAATTCAGTTTTTCAACCTAAATCATAGTTGTATTTTAGCTGTACCAAAAACAGTCTCGATTTTCATTTTTTTTAATACTATAAATCCTATCTCAGGACGCTCATGAAGACCATATCATTTTCCATAGACATTTACATTTTGGGTCATTCTCTGTAGTCGATTTAGTACTTATAATTGTAAGAAATTATACTAAGCCCCTAATCTTTTGATAATTTCACCTATAGTTCATGTTAAAATTACTCTTGAGCCCTTTTGAAAAATCTAGGATATTACACCAATGCTGCCCTGTCTCCTAGTTCCTCCCAACATAAGGGTGATCTGCAAAATCGACCATACAAAGCTTCATATGGCAACATTCCAATGCTGGAGTGGTAGCTATTATTATAGGCAAATTCTACTAAAGGTAGATGAGTGTCCCAGTTGCTCGTAACATATCCTCTAATGTCTGTATGGTCCGTTCTGACTGCCCGTCTATCTGTGGATGAAACGCCATGCTAAATCGCAATTGAGTCCCCAATGCATCCTGCAAAGCTTTCCAAAAATGAAAGGTGAAGCGCGAGTCACGATCAGATACAATCGTATATGGCACTCCGTGTAATCTTACAATCTCTCTAAGGTACAATTCCGTCAACTGACTAGGGGAATAAGTCTTTTTCACTTGAAGGAAATGCGTTGTCTTCATCAGTCTATCAATAATCACCCATATGGCATCGTATCATTTCACCATCCGAGGCAAGCTAGTAACAAAATCCACGGCCACATCATCCCATTTCCATTCTGATATGGGTAAGGACTGTAATGTATCTACGGGTCTCTGAGGTTCGGCTTTCACTTGTTGACACGTAAGACACCAACATATAAACTTGGCCACATCTATCTTCATGACATCCCACTAAAATTGAAGCCATAAGGTCTGATACATCTTGGTCATCCCTGGGTGTACAGTGTATCGCGTTCCATGAGCCTCAGTAAGAATTCCCCTTCTCAAATCCTCATTATCAGGCACACATATCCGACCTCTATATAAAAATAGCCCGTCCTCACGCTGGCTGCAACCCAAAAGAGTGAATCTCTCCATATCCCCCATGATCTTAGCTAATAGTTTGTCACCTTCTTAACCTGCTCGAATTCGATTAGTCAATTCCGATTACACCTTCATATAAGCACAATATACTAGAAGCTTCTCGTTCGTAGGGGTGATAGTCAACTCATTCATATGCTCCAAGAGTTCCCATTCATACACCATCATTGTCATTGTAAATGCCTCACGACAGCTCAAAGCATCTACCACCACATTAGCCTTACCAAGGTGGTACAAGATCTCACAATCATAATCTTTAAGCAACTCTATCCAACGCCGTTGCCTCATATTTAATTCTTTTTGAAAAAAATAAATATTTAAGACTTTTATGATCAGTGTAGATCTCCACTTTCTCCCCATAAAGATAGTGCTGCCAAATCTTCAAAGTAAAGACCACTGCGGCCAGCTCCAGGTCATGTGTAGGATAATTCATCTCATGCTTCTTTAATTGCCTAGAGGCATAAGCATTCACGTGCCCCTTCTACATCAAGACACAACCCAACCCTAAGTAAGAGGCATCACTATATATAGTAAACCCTATTCCGTTCCTAGGGATGGTCAAGATAGATGGGGTAGTCAGTCATTTCTTCAACTCTTAAAAACATTTTTCACAAGCTTCGTTCCAGTCAAATTTCTCCTTTTTCCTGGTTAGCTTAGTCATTGGTAAGGCCAAGCAGGAAAACCTTTCAATGAATCTTCGGTAGTAATCGCAAAGCCCAAGGAAACTCCGAATCTCAATCACAGTCTTAGGCATCGGCCATTCAACCACTGCCCTCGTCTTCTCCAGATCCATATCAATGCCTTCCTTAGAAATGATGTGTATGCACCTTAGGCGAATCTCACATCGGCCATGCAAATGGGGGAGATCTGGAACCGATTGTAAGGTTGCATGACGAGGACGTCATATGCTCAAGGGTAGGAGAATGTAATACTCAGAGAGCCCAGAGAGGGGTAGTATATATCGAGGATAAGTAAGGAATGAAACAACACTAGCTTGATACCTTTTAGGCTAAATGTAGGTAAGGAATTCCCGGGTTAAGCGTGTTTGAGCTGGGGAAACTCAATGATGGGTGATCTCCTAGAAAGTTCGCGTAGGCCCATCAAGGTAAATTATTACGGTCCTTCCTATCGCTCGATACGGGATGTTACATGATGTGTTCCAGAAATCCAACCTATGTCTGCCAAAAATCAGATTTATTGAGCTTCGAATACAGTTGCTTCTCCTGTAGCCTTTGTAATACCATTCTAAGATGGTCCTCATGCTCCTCATAACCTGGAGAGTATACTAGAATATCATCAATGAACACAATCACAAAACAGTCCAAATATTCTCGAAACACTCGATGCATGAGATCCATAAAGATAGCTGGGGCATTGGTCAGCCCAAATGGCATTACTACAAATTCAAAGTGTCCATACCGGGTACAAGAATGTGTCTTCGAAATATCTTCATCTCTTACCCAAATCCGATGATAACTCGACCTCAAGTCAATCTTCGAGAAGATCAACGCTCCTTGTAGTTGGTCCAATAAATCATCCACACGAGGAAGAGGATACTTATTCTTCAAAGTTACCTGATTCAGTTGTCGATAATTGATACACAACCTTAGTAACCCATCTTTCTTCCACACGAATAAGACTGGTGCACCCTAGGGTGAAATGCTAGGTCAAATGAACCCCTTATCTATTAACTCTTATATTTTCTATCTCTCGCCCTCTCAGCTTTGTCTCTTCCTCGTCTATCAATTTCCAAAACCCATTAATGGATTGGTTCATTGTCTCAATTGGTCATTTTCGATGATAGCACCAAAAACTATGGTTCCAATCACCGATCACTTTCTTTTCTTATTTTATATGATATTAAAATAAAAAAATATTTTTTTTTTGCGGTTAAGAACAAATAATACACTTGATCTTAGCCTAAAAGCCGATAAAAGAAAATAGAGGGAAGACTTTTATAAAACTGTCGTTATATATGTAAATGATTGAAACTTCAATAAATACCAAAACATGTAAACCATACAATAGAAATATAGTTGAATTTGATTAGTCACCGTCCAGACGTGGGTCACAACATCAGCCGTAATGAATGATACATGTGCTTCACATCCATCAATACCAACCCCTTTATTGTAAATACCACGCATTTCTTAACTTTGAATCCAAAAACATTGGATACTACAAAAGAGTTGTTTGTGTTAAATAATTCTTTAAATTCAAATCAAATAAAAGGCCAAGTTTTATAAATCAAATTTAGGTTAATTTTAAATAAAATAAAAGGCAAACAAGATCTATTGTAATTATTAGGATTTGTAGTGTGAAACACACGAATGACTAATATGCAATTGTGTTTTCGTTTTAATATACTTTGTAAATTGAAAGTCTCGAATATTATAGTAAGATGAAATAAATGATTGTAGATGTAGACATTTAATATTATACACACCATAGATATATTATATATTAGTCATAATTTAAAATTCTCTAATTCTATACTAAGATGAAATAATCCATTGTAGTGTTTTATAAAATTAATAAGAGCATTTTGTGACTAAAAATACAGTATATTTACACTTTTTTTAAATATAAAACACATAATAATAATTAGATTTATTCATAAAATAATAGATATGTCATATTCATAAATAAATTTAACAAATAATGTTCATAAATTAATAAAATTTATAAAATTATAAATTAACCATAATTTATATTAGTTCATAATAATATTACTAAAAATTAAATTATTATTAATTTTAAATAAAATTATTATAAACTTTATATGGGCCGTCGTTTGTCAAAGGATTCCATTTTGTTCGCCTTTGAGCAATTATATTAAATTCTATCTAACATCAAACACATGCCACCGCGTGGTGTGCACCGTCGAAACTTCAACAACCACAACTTGGGACCCGTTTCACGGATCTCAATGCCCGGGTCGAGCGATTCAACGGCTCAGATCTTCTCTCCCACAAAGTTGCTGGCTCAGCCGCCGCAATTACTCCCACAAGAGTTTCCAAGCATTTATGACGTGGACCACAAATCTCTCTCTTCAGCCAATCAGCCCCTTCCACGTCAGATAAATCCCACATTGTTTTATCCTCGCCTCCGTTATATATATATTTCCCTTGCCTTCCCCTCCCCAGTCCCTTCGTCCCCACAGAACCCGTGAAGTTTTCTCTGTTTCATAAATTTTTTACAGTTGTTTTGTTAAAATGGAGATTATTCCAGAGCTCAGCATCATAAGCGGTTTCGAAGCCGGAATGAACTGCCTGCAAAACCCATCTCTGATTCATTGGCTTTTCTCGGATTCGGGAATCGGAAAAGCCGTTCACGTTTACGGTTTCTGGAAATGGGGGGCGTTGATTCTCGCTTTGGTCGCCACTTTCTGCGGCGTAATCACCAGAATCAAGCTTCTCGTTCTTAGATTATGTGAAGTCCAAATTTTCCGTTCTCAAGGAGCTTCATTCCGGCAGCTGGATAGCGAGTATGATTCCGACGAAGATGAAGATGACTCCGGCTCGTTGGACTCGTCTGACGGCGAAGGCTTTCGTCCGGCGACAGCAGTCGAGCAAGATTACTGCGTCGCCGGCTCGAGCTCTTACGGCGGTGACCGGCGGGGGGATGGCTCTGGGTTGAGGCTCCGGCGGCGCATCAGCGGCGATCGGTTCTCGTGGTCAGACTTCGCCGGCGGGAGGAGTGTGGTGAAGATGTGGGACAATTTCAGCTTCGGGTTAGATTTTGAAGAGAATTTTTCCAGGAGCGTGGTCTCGATGTGGGATTTGAACAGAGATCAGAAAGTAAGCTCGTTTTCCTGCGGGAAGCTTCAGATTCCGGCGCTCTCCTCGTCGTCGCCGGCGGTGGTTTTGTCCGGCGGAACGAATAACGGCTGCGACAAGTTTTTGCTGGGCGTGTATGACGCCAGGTCGGGACAGCGGATTCCGGCCATATCCGCAGAGTGGCGGCTACCCCGGGGGAAGGCGGTGGGCATCAGCTCTGGCGGTGTGGAGAAAGTGTACGTAATCGATGACGCCGCCTGCGAATTGACGGTCGGCGACATTAGGAAACCAACGTCGCCATTGGAGAATCCAATGGCGTCGGACGGAGGTATATGGTGGGACTCTGACGCCGTTATCGTCCAAGGTAACGACGTTGATGGGTGTCGCGTCCCCACTCGGATGTGACTCGTAGCGACGCGGCGTTGTGACTCGGTGCGGTATCGTTTAGTCCGAGGGAAGGAAGGCAACTGATGTGTAGTGTAAATAATTGTTTATTTGAACATAATTTGCACAAATAATTAACAATTATTTGTGTAGTTGGTTTGTCGCTGCTTGTCACAAATTTAGCCTAAGTAAATTACAGTGAAGAACACCTATTTCCTGCATTCGTCTCTTCATACTTGTAAATTTAACCTTACTAAACTGGACCAATTATATGAACCCACTAAAAAATTAAGTTGGGTCCGAAGATAGATTAGACTACCATACTATTGTTGCGATTTTAAGAAAAGGCTTTGCCCAACTAAGATTATGTGTACCCCTACTCTAGACAATGATCATATCTCTCGTCTTAAGTGATTATAGTAAGAATCTAATGAAGTAAAGTGTTAGATAAGCAAAAAATCGAGAGGGGTTAACTTATTTATATAGGGGCAGGTTGGCTTAATTGATGAATTACTTATGCATTGACGTTACTAAGAAACCCAAATTATTTTCTTTTTCTTGGAGGCCATGTACATGGGGGTGGTGGTTAAACTAATGATATGAAAATATGCTTATAAAATCATGAATATAATTTCTTAATCAAACGGAACTATTGATCGTGCAAGACACGCTTTGAGCAGCGTTGATTTGTGGTCCTTGTTTGCGAAGGCTGTATTGTCCATCACCATTAAGACTTAAGATAGCTCTGCCAAACCAAGTAAAATACGAAAACTTGAGGGACAAGAATGCAAATTTGTTTTTCCCAACAAGACAACTCTAATTTCATGAGTGACGACGAAGGTGTGCATCCAGTAGTCTCTTTAATAAATAATACACGTTTGTTAAAATATTGTCTTTTTCTTTACCATTAAGTTAAAATTTTAACTATGAAATCATGGTTGACTTTGCATCTACATTCGGGGCCATCTTATTTAGGCATTCACCAAGTAAAGTCTATTATTTAAGCAAATAATCTTTAATATGAAATTAATTATATCACTGCGTTCAAACTCTTCGTCATACAAATATTGTTTAATAGAATTAAAAATTAAACTTTATTTAATCAATTCTATTTTTTTTTTTTATCAAAACTTATTGTTATTGGCAATGAAAGAATAAGTAATTAATTTCAATATTATTCTTAAATGGCGATGAAAGAGTTCAAATTCATAGTATTAATAAGAGCTAATGTTTTGCTAAGATCAAGTCACGAACTGAATTTATATTATTCATAAAAGATCTATAGTATTAATATGATCTAAGTTATGTAGATCACAAATCACTTTGAACTAGATTTGAAATGCTTATGTGAACAAGAACAATGAGAATTGTCTCGGGACTTGTCAATTGCCACTTTGATAATTAAGTTAGTGAATGGTCGAACAAGAATTCAAAAGCTAAGAGAATTGAGATGATCATACATTTATTCTTTTTCTTGGGGTGATTTTATACCTTTCAAACCGAGGATAGTAATAACCGTGACATATATAGCTCTTCCCAGTGTTCTAAAAATTGGCCTAGGCGGCCGCCTAGGCATCGGTGAGGCACTAGGCGATCCCTGATCGCCCCGAAAATGGCCTGGTCAGCCCTTCTAGTCGCTGGCCCGATTAATTGGGTGGCGACAGCGCATAGGCAGCCTAGGCGACACCTAGCAGCCTGGGCGCACTACTCGGGATGTCTAATTTTTTGGTTTAAATCTTACCCTTTGTCGATTCCAAAGCCTCTCTTACTCCTCTCAGTCGTCTCTCCCTCTCAGCCCAAGGCCGTCGCTGCCTCAATGCCGTCGGTACCTCATCGCTGCCTTTAGCTCCATCGCAACCTCCTCATCGCCTCTACACTGTCAAGCTTTGTCCTCTCTGCCGCTTCCTTGTTGGATCAACACTATCGCCACCGCTGTCAAGCTCCATCTCCGCTTCCGCTTTCGACCCCTCTCTTTCTTTCTATGTCTCTCACGCGCGGGTTGCTAGTGTTAGCTTTGTTATGTATT
Source organism: Diospyros lotus (assembly GCF_014633365.1). Classification (NCBI taxonomy): domain Eukaryota; kingdom Viridiplantae; phylum Streptophyta; class Magnoliopsida; order Ericales; family Ebenaceae; genus Diospyros; species Diospyros lotus. Next base: position 6,667,458 of record NC_068344.1, on the reverse strand, counting down.
TAATTTTTTTTATTTATATGTTAGCTATTAGCTGTTAGATATGTTAAATATATTAGATATATATATATATATTTTTATTTTTATTTATATGTTAGATTAGATATATATTTTTTCTTTTCTATTTATATATTAGATATATATTTAATATATAAATGTTAGATATATATATATATTCATGTCACTTTCAACTTTGATTTAATTGAAAATAACATTAAGTTATATCACAAAGTTAAAAAAAATAAAAAAAATCAACAGTTTTCCTAAGCCCGCCTAGGCGCTAGGCCCCAATCTAGCGCCCGACTAGCGCCTAGCGCATTTTAGAACACTGGCTCCTCCATATCTCGAAAAATAAATTTGATTCCCTATTATTACGCAATTTTAAGATGTTAAATTGTTACACAAATGATCATGAAATTGTGAAGTAAATGGAGTAAATCTATAAAAGAATTGCAAGCTGCAATTCATTGATTAGGTAAGATAGGATAGATATTTATTGAGTATCTCAATCCTATGTCTTCAAATTTGAGAATGTGCATTAATTGTGGCCATGAATAAAAACGTAGGCACCATCTTGAATGTAAATTTGATCTTATGTTTGAATGTGACATTGAGTGAAAAATATGTCTTAACATGAATTGAATGCAAATCAATTCTTTGCTGTTTGTTGAACTCATTTCTAAACCTAGTCTTTGAATGTTTAAGCGATCATGACAACTTTGCTGCTTGATCAGTGCTCAATTCATCTTGCTTCTTATCTGATTAAATGATTGGTAAATAATTGCAAAATGGTTCTTTGTGTAAGAATTATCTTCTTATGGCTCACATCATAATTAAGAATTTATTTCATTAAATAAATCAATAACATTATCTAGTATATTATAATATAGTTAATAATTGATATTTATCAGATATTATGATATTTATCTGATAAAGTAATTGAATCCAATATAAGATATAATTGTGTTAATTTGATGAGATAAATATAAAGATCTAATAAGATAACGGTTAATCGTAATTCTATTTGGTTTAGAAGATGATAAAGATAACTCTTAAGAATTGCCCCCATGGGCATAGCCCAGCGGTTGAGACCGTACATATGTTGATCCTAAGAGTCCTGGATTTAGCCGCTATATAGACGGTGCATGGTCCTGTGTTTGAATTTCACTATTAGGTTTCGTGATTTACCTCTCTTGCAGAAATCATGGGACTGAGCTGCGGGGGGCCTTTAAGATGAGGGATTTCACATTTAGTCCCAAGATAACTCTTAAGAATATTGAAGAAAGACTACTTCTACTATTATAAATAAGGGAGTTTGGTCATCTCCTTACCTAACACATCAAAAAAATTACAGTCATATTATTCCATCATTATGATTGAGGTGAAGAGGGAGAAATCAGATTCTGATATTTCGTCTTCAGTTGATATTTCTCATTATGATATATTATTTTATGAATTTAGATACATATTTAATTATAATTTTATGTAATTTATATGAGTTTTACGATTACAGGTATAATGGTGAATTGTATGTTAGGTGTGTTCAACAATATTATTGTAAATTACGTGTGGTCTCAGGGGTCAACGTTATAAAAATTGTGTATTTTTTGTATAAAATTTTATATTTTATGTATTTTGTGTAAATTAATTGTGCGTGAAAATAAAGGAAAAAGGAGAACAGTAAGCACTGTATCTACCTTGTTGCGCACGTTGCCAGCAACATGCGATGTCGGTGGCCGTTGGTGTATGTGTTCCTCCATGGCCATTGTTTCCTTTTCTTCATCGTGCGCAAATCGACGACGTATCCGCCATGGCCAGGAAGACCGAACGATCTTGGCCATAACAGTGGCGTCGATCTTGAGCCGTAGATCCCTACTCACCATAACTGTGGGCGACGGAGCTTGCAACGCCATAGCCGCGACCTTGTGTCTTCTCCAGTGGGTCATCCTAGCCATTGCCGGTATGATGGTGGCCGAAAAATCAGACCGATCGGATGCCCAGATCCCAGTTCGTGAAGCTCAAAGGGTCATCATTAAAGATGGTATGACGGTGATGAAAATACAGTGGGCATCGAATGACCCACCTGTTTTCCGCCATGACTTTCATTCATTTTCCGTCGGTCGTGGGTATTTGTACCTGCATCAAATATGCCGACATGAAGTTTGGCGACGTAAGCTTCATGGCGTTCACTGGAAAAGGAGCTGCGATGGAAGGGGGAGAAGAAGACAGATGGTGGCGGCAGCTGTTTGGCTGTTTGAAGAAACCCTAAAAGAGAAGAAGAAGATGAGGTATTAGCTGGGTCGAATCTGGGTTGGTCTGACCCGATCCATTAAGTAACCCATTGAACAATCTGGGTCAGTTCCAAACATGGGCTTGGGTTGGGTTACCCAATCCATTAAGGCCTATCACTGACCCATCTCGTGGGTCACATCAAACTGGGCCATTATGTGATCCAGTCCTAGACCCCCTAAAGAATTTCCCCGCCGCCCACCCCCCCCTCCCCCCGCCTAAAAAAAAATGGAAATTATGGAAAAAAAAAATTGAAAATTATGAAATAAAATATTTATAACTTGAAATTTATATTAAGAAAAAATGTGTTAGTCACAAAATTGGCCAAATTTTGTAAAGTATATAAATTTCCAATTAGAAATTATTTCCCATATTATCCATAACAAAGATTTGTTCATATATATATATAATTATGGTGTGTATATATATATATAATAAATGAAATAAAGATTTATAGATTAAAATTTATATTAAGAAAAATTTCTTAGTCACCAAAGTGACCAAATTTTGTAAAGTAAATAAATTTTAAACTATAAATTATTTTTAATTTCCCATAAACATAATGTTTAAAGATGACATTAAAGTTTTGCTTGATATTTGTTTGTGGGTAAATTGAAGTTTGCATTATAAGGCTATTCAGGATTAGCGCAAAGGTTAATTATTTGTCTTTATAATTGTCAAACATGAATGTGATAATTATTATGTTATGTTAGTTTTATTTTACATATCCAAAAATAGTAAATAGATCTAATTGGTGCATACTTAATTATCAATTATTGTTTTATTTTGTACATCTTAGTATCGCCCAAAGGAGAACTATGATGTGCCTAATGATGAATATCTGAATATGAAATTATCAATGTATTAATGTATGAGTATTTAAATTTCTTTTGCAGTATCTGTACATGTTTCAATGCATTCGCACGCATCAATTGTTCCGTTTTTCAACAGATTAAATTTCTCAGACTGGAATGAACAAGTTTAGTTTCACTTAGGTGTTTTGAATCTTGATTTAGCACTCAGAATCGAGAAACTCGCTGATCTCACCAATAAAAGCACAAATGAGCAGAGGGAATTCTATAAAGTATGGGAGAGATTGAACAGATTGTGTCTTATGTTTATGTGGACGACCATTGTAAACAACATAAAGTTAGTGCTTCCCAAAACTGAAAACGCTAAGGAATTTATGAATTTCGTGGAAGGGCATTCCTAGACTACTGATAAGTCTCTAGCTGGTACATTAATGAGTTCTTTGACCACCATGAAATATGACGATTCTCGTACCATGCATGAGCACATTCTAGAAATGACCACTTTAGCAGCGCAAATAAAGACCTTGGGAATGACTGTGGATGAGTATTTTTTGGTAAAGTTTATACTCAATTCCTTGCCTCTAGAGCAATATGAGTCATTTCAAATGAATTATAATACTATAAAGGATAAGTGGAACATCAATGAATTGACCAATATGCTCATTCAAGATGAGACAAGGCTGAAGAACCAAAGAGCTCATTCCTTTCATTTCCTAAAGCATCAAGAAGCTGGTAAAAGTTTCAAGAAGAAAAGTGGCAAGAGCAAGAAGAAAGGTCCTCTTAACCTGAACGATTCTTTGAAAGGTGCTCATATAAAGAACCTATGGTTGTTAAGTGCCACTTTTGTAAGAAAAGTGGACACATAAGGAAAGACTGCCTAAAACGTAACGCTTGGTTCAAAAAGAAAGGTAAGCCTTGTGATTTAGTATGTCATGAACCAAACTTTACTGAAGTTCCACATAACACTTGGTGGATTGATTTTGGTTCCACTACTTATATTTCTAATACGATGTAGAGGTTCTTTAAGATTCAAACCACAAGGCCAAATGAAAGTTTTGTTTTCATGGGGAATAAAAGCAAAGCTCCCATTGAAGGCATTGGCACTTACCGTTTAATTCTAGATATCGAACATTACTTAGATTTATTAGAAACTTTTTATGTTCCTACATTTACTCGAAACTTAGTTTCATTACTGAAACTTGATGTAGCTGGTTTTTCTTTTAAATTTGGTTCTGGATCTTTTAGTTTATTCAAACATAACAGTTTTATTGGTTTCGGTATATTATATGATATTATTTACAAGTTTAAACTTGATAATGTGTTTGCTAAGACTCTAATGACCTTGCATCATAATGTTGGTACTAAACGCAGTTTAGTTAATGAAAATTCAGCTTATTTGTGGCTTAAATGTTTGAGTCATATATCTAAAGAAAGGATGGAAAGATTAGTAACGTATGAAATCCTTTCATGTTTAGATTTTATTGACCTTAAAGTGTGTATTGATTGTATTAAAGGCAAACAAACAAAACATACTAAGAAATGAGCCACAAAAGGCACACAACTTCTTGAAATTATACACACTGAAATTTATGGCCCTTTTAATGCTCCATCTTTTGGTGGAAAAAAATATTTTATCACCTTTATTGATGATTTTTTGCCTTATGGTTATGTTTATCTATTGCATGATAAGTCTCAATCTATCAATGCACTTGATGTGTATATTAAAGAGGTTGAGAGGCAATTAGATAAAAAAGTGAAAATTGTAAGGTCAGATAGAGATGGCGAATATTATGGAAAGTTTGATGAATCAGGTCAATGTTTAGGACCGTTTGCCAAATTCCTTGAAAGACACGGTATTTGTGCTCAATACATAATGCCAAGTACACCACCGCAAAATGGTATTTTTGAAAGGCGTAATCGTACCCTAATGGAAATGGTTAGGAGTATGATGAGTCACTCATCTTTACCCTTAACTTTGTGGATGTATGCATTAAAGACTGCTAGGTATTTACTAAACAGGGTTCTATTACTGTAGTTCTAAAAACTCCTTTTGAACTATGGACGGGTAGGAAACCTAGTTTAAGACACTTACATATTTGGGGTTGCCCAACAAAAGTATGGGTTTACAATCCACATGAAAAGAAATTGGATTTTAAAACTACCTGTAGTTATTTCATTGTATATCCAAAAAAGTCCAAGAGGTATAGATTTTATTTTCCTAATCACAGTACTAGGATTGTTGAAATTGAAAATGCCAGGTTTACTGAAAATGGTGAAATTAGTAAGAGTGATAGAATGCATAATGTCAGCATTCAAGAAGTCAGGATGGAAGTTTCTATGCCCAAGATTGATATAGTTATTGTTCCTCAAATTGCAATCCAACCAAATAACAGTCAAGAACAACAAACATTCCATGATGAATCGGCAATAGTTGAACCACAGGCAATAACATTAAGGAGATCTCAAAGAGATAGAAAATCTGCTATTTCTGATGAATATGTGGTTTATCTACAGGAGTCTGTGATAGCATGCATATTTATACCATATTTTGGCATTTCACCTCATTCTTATTAGGCCATTTGAAGCAATTTTTGCTGATATTTCATTGTTTCTATTTTATTATGCTTCAAATTGTCCTTACACTATTTTCTATCTTACCTCTACTCTATGGATCCAGGCTTTAGGGAATATTGGATGGGCTAGAGAAGTGGCTCAACTAAAGGAGCTTGGGCCTACTAAAGGAGCTTGGGCCTACAATCAAGGAGCAGACTTGGGCTCACTTGTTTTCTGTTGGGCTAGGCCCAACCCTAGCCTCCCTAGCCTTTCCTTTCTTGGCCATGTATTTAAGGCCTCTTAGCATTAATTTTCAGAATATCATCATATAGATAGAGAGGAGAAAATAGAGATGATTTTCTGCCCGTTTTTGTTGTTGTAGCACTTTCCTGTTTTTTACATCTTTTGTTCCATTTTGTTTTCCTTTCTGTAATGATAGGCTAGAGCATTTGTAACCGGTTGTGTGTCTTGAATCCATGTGGAATTTGAGTCCCGGATGAGCTACAAGAATCTGGTTTGTTGTTTGTTTCTTATTCATTTCTATTTGGTTTAGTTTGAGCAGATTTGTGAATGCATGGAGTTCATGGCAGGTTTGTGTGAACTTGCATGGTTTCATTTTCTGTTAAATGCTTAAGAGAACAGAATGTTATAGCCGGTTGGTATAACATCTCGGAAATGAATATTGTGTGCTTGAACGGTTGTTCTTGCATAGGTCCGGATAGGTTGAATAGAGAGTGAATGGTTGCATTTTGTTTGCAAGAGATTTCTGCATTCATTTTGTTATTTCCAATCATTCTAATCCTTGGACGGTTGTTGGGGATGCTTTGAGTTTGTTTTCCGGAGATCAAAGCATCTAGCAAACCAAGATATATAGAGTGGACAAGGAAGATTTCACATAGGAGACAAATACACAGCCGGTTGCACTCCTCTTATTGATTTTTCATCCATCTTCATCTTTCTGTTTTGCCAATTAGTTTTCTGTCAAAACAACCCCCCCTAAACAAACTGTTATTGGTATTGGTTCTCTTTGTTGGTAGAAGAAGGTGAGGCTCCTTGTGAGAGATGACCTAGGGTGCACTTTGCTGCAAACTAGAGAAGAGATTCATAGATCTCTAATTCTGGAGCGGTTCGACAATCGCTGGTCAGAATTTTGGCGCCGTTGCCGGGGAGCCAAGTTTTTTCTTCTAAAAACATAGAGGACCGACCCTATTCTCTGTTTGTTTTGTTTTCTTGTTCGAGTGTTTTCTCTATTTTGTGTTCTTGGTGATAAGGTTATCAGTTTTTGTGTTCTTGGTGAAGAGAAATTCTGTTCTGTTCTTGAGATGAACTGATAGCAAGCAGCAACAGAGAAGCCTCATTTGCCTTTTCGATCTTCTTTTTGTTTGTGTGTATTTTCCTTTTATGTTTTCTCATTTTTGGAATCATTTTTGAACCAAGAAGTGGCTGTTGGAGAGGGCTGCACGACCTGATCTTCTGAAAAAGCAACCCTGCAGCCCTGCAGCAACTGAAAAAGCACAAAACACCTGCAGTCCTTCTCTGATTTTCAGTAGCACACCTGCAGTCCTTCTCTGATCTTCATGTGCTCTGACAGACACTGAAAAGCAAGCTTACACAGCAAGGGGAGACAACCCTGCAGCAGATCAGGAGCATAACCATTTTTAGCATGCTCTGAATCCCACTTTTCTGCCTCTGACAGCAGATCACCTGACCAAGAGGATATTCCATTTTTCTTTCTCACATTTTTCTTTTATTTTCTCTTTTAACACTCCATTCAACGTTGTCTTTACCTTCCACACTAATCTCCCTTTTCGTTTGGCAGATAGGCATCAGCAGCTGCAACCAAAAGAAAGCAACCAGCAGCAGCCTTCCATTCAGCAGCGGTTTTGACCATCTTCATGACAGATAGCATTATTTAAGGATTGAGCTTGAGATACCGGTGCTATCCTCTTCCTTTCTCATCCCTACTTGATATTCTTTCAAGTCCATATGCTTTCCTTGATGTTTTCTTGCATATAGAGTGGTTTCTAAGGCAAAATAAGAGTAGGTTTTGAGGGAAAAAAATCAGTTTCCCGGTTACTGTTCATAGCTTTTCACTTGCTCCGATTGAGCTGATTTTTGGTGTCCAAAGAAATGGGGGTGTGGGGATCAATAGTCACAGCTTTGCTGTGAGAAGAGCCTTTTTTGGCCAAATTCCAACGTTTAGACCACTTTTTGGGCCATTTTGTGTTTCTCAATGGCTAATTTGGTGTGGTTTTTAGTGTTTTTAGGTCCCTCAGTGTTTTTGTGTTGAAATTTTGTGAAAAATTGCATAAAAAAATCGTCTAAGGGCTTATTGTTTGACCTGTTTTTGTGTTTTTGTGTTTTTGTGTTTGTATGTTTTTGTTTTTGTTTGTGTGTTTTTGTTTGTGTGTTTTTGTTTGTGTTTCTGTGTTCTTGGTATGCATAGGCCATTTTGTGGGCTGTTTTTGTGCTGATCTCTAGTGCATGACCAGGTCATCTAAGAAAACATTACTTGACTTGGATCTTGAATTAGAGAACACTCTTAGAAGGCAAGCTAGAGAGCTTAAGTCTCGGGATAGGATTGACCCTAATAGTGTGTCTAACACTTCATCCGAACCTATTCCAGAATTCATCAATATGGCAGATAATGGTAATGGAAATCATGGAAATAATGGAAATAATGGTAATGGAAATAATGCAAATCATGGTCATTTGGATGGTAGAACCATTAGAGAGCTGGCTGCACCTGATGTGCATTACCAGCCCCTATGTATTCAATACCCACAGTTGGATGCTAACTTTGAACTCAAATCTGGACTAATCCACTTGTTGCCCAAGTTTCATGGTCTTGCAGGAGAGGATCCACACAAGCATCTGAAAGAATTTCATGTGGTTTGCTCAACCATGCGGCCACAAGGAGTAGATGAAGAGCAGATCAAGCTGAGAGCCTTCCCATTCTCACTTGATGGATCAGCCAAAGATTGGCTCTATTACCTGCCACCAGCTGCTATCACCAGCTGGGATGGATTGAAAAGGATCTTCCTGGAAAAATTCTTTCCAGCCTCCAGAACAGCATCAATAAGGAAGGAAATTTGTGGTATAAGGCAGATGAGTGGTGAGACTCTACATGAGTATTGGGAGAGGTTCAAGAAGTTGTGTTCCAGCTGCCCTCACCATCAGATAAGTGACCAACTCCTAATTCAATATCTCTATGAAGGTCTAATCCCCATGGACAGATACTTGGTAGATGCTGCAAGTGGAGGAGCCTTGGCAGAGAAGACCCCAGCAGCTGCACAAGAGCTGATATCAAAGATGGCACAAAATGCCCAGCAATTTGGCACCAGAATTAACACTCCTACAAAAGCCATCAATGAAGTCAATGTGGCTGCCACTATGGACCAGCAAAGGATGGAAAACAAGCTTGAGGAATTGGCTTCCATGGTCAGGCAGTTGGCATTAGAGAGAAAGCAACCCCAGCAGCAGCTTTGTGGCATTTGCTCCTTGCCATCCCATACAACAGACCAATGCCCACAGTTGCAAGAAAATAATGAGACATGTGCAGGCATTTTTCCTGGAAGACCATTCCAGCACCAGCAGCACAGCCAACCACAACCTTCCAATAGGTATGACCCATACTCAGCCACCTACAATCCAGGTTGGAGAGACCATCCGAACCTCAGATATGGCAGCCCTTCCAATCAACATGTGCACCAGCAGCCATACCACCAGAATCAACCATTTCAGCAGAGGTTCCATCCTTCAATTTCAAGCAACCATACTCCACCACCAAGGCAGAATCAAGCCATGCAACAAGCACCACCATTACCCAAGTCAGAACCTACCTTAGATGATCTTGTTAAACAACTAGCAGCCAATACACTCCAATTCCAACAGAAAACAGAAACCACCATTCAAAATTTGGAGACCCAAATAGGCCAGCTAGCCACAAACATCAATGAGTTAAGGAGTCAAGGTTCGGGGCAGCTTCCTTCACAACCAGTTGCCAATCCAAGGGGTAATGTTAGTGCCATCATGCTTCGAAGTGGGAAAGAAGTGATCATCCCAACCCCTCCACCATCATCAAACATGGAGCAACATGTAGAGGAGCAGAATGTAGAGGGTAGCAAAGAGCAGCAACCCCTCTCAGTCCAAGAAGCCAAGCAACCAAACTCCAGCTATCAAGAACAAGGAGAGTCTTCCAACATCCAGCCCCTACCATTCCCACATCGAGCAACACAAAACAAGAAAAGAGCAGAGGCCGAAGTGGATAAAGAGATTCTGGAAACATTCCAGAAAGTTGAAGTCAACATCCCCCTCCTTGAAGCCATTAGACAGATCCCCAAGTATGCAAAATTTCTCAAGGATTTGTGTACTCACAAGAGGAAGCTTATGGGGAATGAGAAGATCAACCTTGGGAGAAATGTCTCTGCCCTTATCCAACCTGCCATGCCAGCAAAGTGTAAAGATCCAGGGATGTTCTCCATTCCTTGTACTATAGGAGACATGCAATTTAGCAATGCTTTACTAGATTTAGGTGCATCCATTAATGTCATGCCTAACTCTATTTATGCTTCATTGCAGTGTGGTCCTTTGAAGCCAACAGGAGTGGTTGTCCAACTAGCCAATAGAAGTACTGCACACCCCACTGGAGTCCTAGAAGATGTGCTGGTTAAGGTTAAGGATTTAATCTTTCCAGCAGATTTTTATGTTTTGAATATGGAAGATAACAGCACACTTGAGCATGCACCCTTGATCCTAGGGAGACCATTCTTAAAAACTGCTAGAACTATTATCAATGTGCATGAGGGTACACTTTCCATGGAATTTGCTGGTAACACAATTAACTTCAAGATACTTGATGCCATGAAATTCCCTACCGAGGATCATTCCACTTTTCAAGTAAATAGAGTTGACCTGTTAGTGAATGAAGCATGTTCTGAGTCTTCTGATTTAATTGATAAATTCCCCACTGTGCATGAGTTCCCAGATACGATTATTTGCACTAATTGTAGTGATGGAGAGAGTCAATGTGCTGCATGCTTAGAGATTGCTGAATTTTTGCATAGACATGAGTTTGATTTTGATGCTAACATTTCCCAAGTGGAAGATAGTGCTGCTAACCTTGTTGAGCAGGTTGATAGTGCCTTGGAGTTAGAGTTCCAGTCAAATAGATCAGCCCCCTCTTTGCAGCAGCCACCCACCATTTAGTGCAAGCCTTTGCCTCAGCACCTCAAGTATGCATTCTTGGAGAAAGATGAGAAGCTGCCAGTCATCATTGCAAACAACTTGCAGCCTGACCAAGAGAGAAAGTTGCTGGATGTGCTGAAAAATAATAAGAAAGCAATTGGGTGGACTTTAGCGGACATAACTGGAATCAGCCCATCTGTTTGCATGCACCGTATCTTATTGGAGGAAGGAGCAAAACCAGCAAGGCAGCCTCAAAGAAGACTTAACCCAACCATCCTTGATGTGGTAAAACAGGAGGTAAGTAAATTACTTGCAGCCGGCATTATTTACCCTATTTCTGACAGCAAGTGGGTGAGTCCCATGTAGGTTGTTCCAAAAAAGACGGGCATCACGGTGGTCCCAAATGAGCACAATGAGCTCATCCCCATGAGAGTGCAGAACAGTTGGAGAGTCTGCATTGATTATAGAAAGCTGAACCAAGCAACCAGAAAAGATCATTTCCCCCTCCCATTCATTGATCAGATGTTGGAGAGGTTGGCTGGTAAGTCACACTATTGTTTCCTTGACGGTTTTTCTGGATACTTTCAGATTTGCATAGCCCCAGAGGATCAAGAGAAGACCACCTTCACCTGCCCCTTTGGCACATTCGCTTATAGAAGAATGCCTTTCGGTCTATGTAATGCTCCAGGTACCTTTCAGCGATGCATGGTAAGTATATTTTCAGATTTTCTAGAGCATTGCATGGAAGTATTCATGGATGATTTTTCAGTTTATGGCACTTCTTTTGATGATTGCTTGGTTAGCTTGGGTAAAGTCCTAGAGAGATGCATTGAAAAGAACCTTGTTTTAAATTTTGAAAAATGTCATTTCATGGTAGAACAAGGAATTGTTTTAGGGCATGTTCTGTCTAAGAAGGGTATAGAAGTGGATCGGTCTAAGGTTGATGTTATTGCTTCATTGCCTTACCCCACCTCTGTGAAGGAGGTGCGTTCTTTCCTTGGCCATGCAGGATTTTACAGGAGGTTCATCAAGGATTTCAGCAAGATTGCACTTCCACTTTCCCACCTTCTCCAGAAAGAAGTGACCTTCCACTTTGATGAGCAGTGCAAGCGAGCATTCGAGGAACTGAAGAGTCGATTGATTTCTCCACCCATCATACAGCCACCCGACTGGGAGTTGCCCTTCGAGCTGATGTGCGACGCCTCCAACTTTGCAGTGGGCGCCGTCCTTTCACAACGTGTGGAGAAGAAGTCACATGTCATTGCCTATGCCTCGCGCACCTTGGATGCTGCTCAAGCAAACTACACCACGACTGAGAAGGAGCTTTTAGCTATTGTGTTTGCTTTAGATAAATTTCGCTCCTATCTTCTGGGTTCTAATGTTGTCGTGTTTTCTGACCATGCAGCCCTAAAATACTTATTGAAGAAGCCCGATGCTAAGCCCCGGTTGATACGGTGGATGCTCCTACTTCAGGAGTTCAATGTGGAGATAAAAGATAAGAGTGGGGCCGAGAACCTAGTAGCTGATCATTTGAGCCGGGTCCCTCCTTCTTCAGATTCCACAGTCATGGACTCCCAGCCTATCAGGGATGATTTCCCAGATGAGTTATTATACCACATTCATGGTGTTGAGCCCTGGTATGCTGATTTGGTAAATTATTTAGTTGCTTCTGAATTACCTGCATATTTTAAGAAGGAACAGCTAAATAAATTTAAGAGTCAGGCTCGGTATTATGTGTGGGATGATCCCTATCTGTGGCGCATGTGTAGTGACCAGGTCATTAGGAGATGTGTGCCTAACCATGAGTTTGCATCTGTCTTAAATTTTTGTCACACACTTGCATGTGGTGGTCACTTTGGTCCCCAACGTACAGCTAGGAAAGTCCTAGATTCCGGATTATATTGGCCTTCACTCTTTAAGGATTCATATGAGTTCTGTACGAATTGCACACGTTGTCAACACACAGGCACTATATCACGTAGGAATGAAATGCCTCAACAACCCTTATTGTTTTGTGAAATCTTTGATGTTTGGGGCATTGACTTCATGGGTCCATTTCCTGTGTCATTTGGTTATTTGTACATTCTGTTAGCTGTGGATTATGTTTCTAAGTGGGTGGAAGCTAAAGCCACCAGGACTGATGATGCTTCTGTGGTTGCAGATTTTGTTCGTTCTCACATCTTTTGCAGGTTTGGCATGCCTAGGGCCATCATCAGCGACCAAGGATCCCACTTTTGCAACAGAAAGATGGACACCCTACTTCGTAAGTATGGGGTAATACACAAAGTGGCGACTCCTTATCATCCACAGACTAATGGGCAAGCTGAAGTCTCAAATAGGGAAATCAAGCAGATTTTGGAGAAGACTGTCCAGCCCAATAGGAAAGACTGGAGCACGAGATTAGAAGATGCACTTTGGGCCTACCGCACGGCCTACAAAACCCCCATCGGCATGTCCCCTTATAGGTTGGTTTTTGGAAAAGCGTGTCACTTGCCGGTGGAGGTGGAGCATAAGGCATATTGGGCGGTGAAGCAATGCAATATGGACATCAGTCAATCGGGGTCCCAAAGAAAGCTCCAACTTCAAGAGCTTGAGGAGATTAGGATGGACGCATATGAGAACTCACGCATCTACAAGGAGAAGACCAAGGCTGTGCATGACAAGCTTATTGTGAAGAAGACATTCGAAGTTGGCCAGAAAGTTCTGCTATACAATTCCCGTCTCAAGTTGATGCCCGGTAAGTTACGTTCTCGTTGGACTGGTCCTTTCATAGTTATTCATGTTTTTCCCTTTGGTGCAGTTGCAATCAAGGACGAGTCCAATGCAAAGCAATTCACAGTGAACGGGCAGCGGCTTAAGCCATTCTACGAGAGCTTTCAGGAGCATATTGTGGAGGAGCTGCATCTCCTCAACGCCACCTACATTTGATACATCAGGCTGTTTCTCTCTCCCTAGTATTTTACATTTACTTGTCTTATTCTTGATTGGAATTGCATGTTTACATTGAGGGCAATGTAAAGTCTAAGTGTGGGGGGAGGCAGCATTCTTATTTTGGCAACATTTTCTTTATCTTTTCATATTTCTTTTTCCTTGGGTTTAGTTGAGTTTGTTTTGCGTGGAAATGCAAGTTAAGCAATTAAGTCTAAAAGAACCCATCATGATTAGAACTTCGATCTTATCTTCCTTAATTTCGAGTGACTTGGCAATGAGTTTAATTTGATAGATTGATTGGGTAGTCTACAGCCGTGAGGATTTTGAGCCTATTGTCTTTCTTGTGTGTGCATTCACCTATCATGATTTTCACTCTAGAACTTGTTTTGATTCTTGGTTGAGGCTATATTTGTTCATGCATGACTCAAACATGATTAAGGCATTCTTTCTTGTCCCCATTTAGCCATTTTGTTATACAAAAAAAAAAAAAAAAAAAAAAAAAAAAAAAAACAAACAAACAAACAAAAAAATTCAATCAATCCCTTTCGCTTGCCACTTAGAGCCATCAGTTTTACCCTTCATTCTCATACACCCTTTTTGGACCTTCCAACCTTAGGAAGAGGAATAGTAAGTGCATTCTAGTGAGAGAGATTGAATTCATCGAGCAAGTCATAAGGCCAAAGGCCATTTGCATCCATGAAAAAGAAAAAGAAAAGCAAGAAAAGGATAGAAGGGTGAGAAGGAGCGTAAAACGCACTCACCTCTTTCGAAAAAAAAAAAAAAAAAAAAAACTTGAAAATTGATGAGAAAAAGAAGAAAGCAAAGTTGAGACAGAGCGTAAAACGCACTCAACCAAATAAAGATGCAATGTTCTTCATAACGCTTGGAAATTCTATCTCTTGATCTTAGAGTTGCATGAAATGTTTTCTCGACCTAAGGCATGTTTTCCTTCATTGCTGTCTTTCCATTTCTTTCTTCCCCACATTACAACCCTGAATAAGTCCTTTTGATTTGTGGCATGCATTTGACATGGATAGTGGAGATTGAGAAGATAAACAAGCTTATGGTAGTGGAATTGTGATTGGGTGAATTTGAGCGAAACAGTCACCACCACCTCTTGAGAGATTTTTGAGCATACACTTGCCCTGTGAGAGGCTTCCACTTTTGATTTGTCTTATTGGATGAATTGCCATGTCACTTGTTTTCTTGGAAGTAGAGGAAAGATGATCTTTGAATGATGAATTCTTGAAGACTTACCTACCTTGCATCTAATTTGTGTTTTTCCACATTTCTATTCTTGAGTCATAGAGTCTAGTGTTTTGCCCAGGAGTGCAAAAGTCTAAGTATGGGGGAATTGATAGCATGCATATTTATACCATATTTTGGCATTTCACCTCATTCTTATTAGGCCATTTGAAGCAATTTTTGCTGATATTTCATTGTTTCTATTTTATTATGCTTCAAATTGTCCTTACACTATTTTCTATCTTACCTCTACTCTATGGATCCAGGCTTTAGGGAATATTGGATGGGCTAGAGAAGTGGCTCAACTAAAGGAGCTTGGGCCTACTAAAGGAGCTTGGGCCTACAATCAAGGAGCAGACTTGGGCTCACTTGTTTTCTGTTGGGCTAGGCCCAACCCTAGCCTCCCTAGCCTTTCCTTTCTTGGCCATGTATTTAAGGCCTCTTAGCATTAATTTTCAGAATATCATCATATAGATAGAGAGGAGAAAATAGAGAGGATTTTCTGCCCGTTTTTGTTGTTGTAGCACTTTCCTGTTTTTTACATCTTTTGTTCCATTTTGTTTTCCTTTCTGTAATGATAGGCTAGAGCATTTGTAACCGGTTGTGTGTCTTGAATCCATGTGGAATTTGAGTCCCGGATGAGCTACAAGAATCTGGTTTGTTGTTTGTTTCTTATTCATTTCTATTTGGTTTAGTTTGAGCAGATTTGTGAATGCATGGAGTTCATGGCAGGTTTGTGTGAACTTGCATGGTTTCATTTTCTGTTAAATGCTTAAGAGAACAGAATGTTATAGCCGGTTGGTATAACATCTCGGAAATGAATATTGTGTGCTTGAACGGTTGTTCTTGCATAGGTCCGGATAGGTTGAATAGAGAGTGAATGGTTGCATTTTGTTTGCAAGAGATTTCTGCATTCATTTTGTTATTTCCAATCATTCTAATCCTTGGACGGTTGTTGGGGATGCTTTGAGTTTGTTTTCCGGAGATCAAAGCATCTAGCAAACCAAGATATATAGAGTGGACAAGGAAGATTTCACATAGGAGACAAATACACAGCCGGTTGCACTCCTCTTATTGATTTTTCATCCATCTTCATCTTTCTGTTTTGCCAATTAGTTTTCTGTCAAAACAACCCCCCCTAAACAAACTGTTATTGGTATTGGTTCTCTTTGTTGGTAGAAGAAGGTGAGGCTCCTTGTGAGAGATGACCTAGGGTGCACTTTGCTGCAAACTAGAGAAGAGATTCATAGATCTCTAATTCTGGAGCTGTTCGACAATCGCTGGTCAGTCTGAATTTGACTTAAGAATTGATAACGATCCAGATTTATTTAAGCAAGTTATGGAATGTGATGGTTTTACTAAATGGTTAGATGCCATGAAAGAAAAATTAAAATCTATGGATCGTAATCAAGTCTGGAATCTTGTTGAATTGCCTGAAGAGTATAAAAGAGTTGGATGTAAATGGGTCTTTAAGACCAAACGTGACTCTAAAGGCAATGTTGAATGACATAAAACCAGACTTGTTGCCAAAGATTTTACTCAGAAAGGTGTCATCAATTATAAATAGACTTTTTCACCAGTCTTTAAAAAAAGATTCTCTTAGAATCATCTTGGCTTTAGTGGCTCATTATAATTTGGAATTATATCAAATGGATATAAAAATCGCATTTCTTAATGGGGATTTGGAGGAAGAGGTCTATATGGATCAACCTAAGGGCTTTTCAGTTAAAGGAAAAGAACACATGGCATGTAAATTAAAGAAATTAATATACAGATTTAAGCAAGCCTCTCGCCAATGGTATATAAAGTTTAATAATACCATTACGTCTTTTGGCTTTTAGGAAAACACTGTTAATTGGTGTATATATATGAAGGTTAGTGGGAGCAAATTTATTTTTCTAATCCTGTATGTTGATGATATTCTGCTTACTACTAATGATCTTGGTTTATTACATGAATCAAGAAGTATCTCTTTGAGAATTTTGAAATGAAAGATATGGGAGAGGCAACTTATATGATAGGAATAGAAATATTTCGTGATAGATCACAAAGATTGTTATGGTTGTCTCAGAAAGCATATATTAATAAAATTCTAGAGAGATTCAATATGGATAAGTGCTCATCAGGGGTAGGTCCAATTCAGAAGAGGGATAAATTTAACCTTATGCAATGCCTGAAAAATGAATTGGAACGAGAGTAAATACGAAATATTCCTTATGCATTTGCAGTTGTGAGCCTAATGTATGTTCAAACTTGCACCAGACCAAACATAAGCTTCGCTGTCGGGGTTATGGGCAAATATCAAAGTAATCCAGGCCTTGATCACTGGAAAGCTGCAAAGAAGATTTTCAGATACTTGCAAGGAACTAAAGATCGCATGCTCACTTATAGAAGTTCCGATCATCTTGAGGTGATTAGCTATTCAGATTCAAATTTTGTCGATTCGATCATCTTGAGGTGATTGGCTATTCAGATTTAGTTTTCATCAGATGTGTTCATATTAGAAAATCAACATTCGGCTACCTGTTCCTATTAGCTGGAGGAGCAATCTCATGGAAAAGTGCGAAGCAGTCTGTCATCGCTACATCCACTATGGAAGCTGAGTTCGTGGCTTGTTTTGAGGCCACCGTTCATGGTTTATGGCTATGAAATTTTATTTTAGGGCTTCGAATTGTTGAAAGTATTTCCAAACCGCTAAAAATTTATTGTGATAACTTTGCAGCAATATTCTTCTCTAAAAATGACAAGTATTCCGAGGGTGCTAAGCATATGGAAATCAAATACTTGGCCATTAAAGAAGAAATTCAGAAACATACAGTGTCAATAAAGTATATTAGCACCAACCTTATAATAGCAAATCTTATGACAAAAGGACTGCCACCCAAAATATTTAATGAATATGTTGAAAGGATGGGTATTTTGGGCATTATGTAATTTGACTATATTAAAGTTTTTGCATCTGACCCTTTGATTTCATATATTTCTGATATTCCTATTTTCTATTTGTATACATAACTGTTTAGAATAAAGTTGACATAAATAATTAAATTTGGACCATTATGATCATCTTCACTAAAGGTCATGTTAAGTTGGAAGTTAGTGTTGTGGTACATGGAAGGGATTGCATCAAAAAGAATTGACACACAACTACTGTGACCTGCATTAATATTTTAACTTAAATAATGACATTATGATAACCAAAATAAAGAGAATTAAAGTATGATTATTTGTGCACATAATGTTCTTCTTATTAAATCATAAAGGTAATATCATATGAGACAAGTGAGAGAATGTAAGAATTATCTTCTTATGGCTCACATGATAATTAAGAATTTATCTCATCAAATAAATCAATAACATTATCTGGTATATTATAATATAGTCAATAATTGATATTTATTAGATATTATGGTATTTATCTAATAAAGTAATCGAATCCAATATCAGATATGATTGTGTTAATTTGATGAGATAAATATAAATATTTAATAAGATAATGGTTAATCCTAATTCTATTTGGTTTAGAAGATGATGATGAATAACTCTTAAGAGTCTTGATGCAAGACTACTACTATTATAAATAAGGGGTTTGGTCATCTCTCTACCTAACACATCAAAACAATTACAGTCATATTATTCCATCATTACGGTTGAGATGAAGGGGGAGAAACTAGATTTTGGTATTTCGTCTTTAACTGGTATTTCTCATTACGGTATATTATTTTATGGATTTAGGTACGCATTTAATTATAGTTTTATGTGATTTACAAGAGTTTTATGATTATGAGCATAATGGTTAATTGTATGTTACGTGTGTCATACAATATTATTGTAACTTACAGTTTGAATGTGTATGATTCCTGCTAAATGTAGGTTTCAAAATTGTTCTTTTACAAAACCTCTCTTAGCATATTGACTTCTTATGAAATTATTGCTCATTCATGGATGGGAGCACTATAAGGGCTCACTCTTGAATATTCCCGCTAGCATAGGATATTAGAAAAGAGGTCATCACAGAGATGATATTGAACAAACTATAACAAAACCAACAACTCATTTCATATGTATAGGTTAAACGGACAGGGTCGTGATTCGTCGGGCCTCGAGTGGGCTTTTTCGATCGTTGGCCGGTCGTATCACGACTTTGGAAGGGATGCCGCAGGATGTGCCAAAGGTTGCCATCGGTTGCTTGCGACCGTGTATAGGTTGAACGGACAGGGTCGTGATGCGTCGGGCCTCGCGTGGGCTTTTTCGATCGTTGGCTGGTCGTATCACGACTTTGGAAGGGATGCCGCAGGACGTGCCAAAGGCTGCCATTGGTTGCTTGCAGACGTGTATAGGTTGAACGGAAATGGTCCCTAAACTGTAGTCCTACTGGACTCGCCCTCTAATAACAGTCTTTCCTTTACCTGAAATGGCAAAGAAGATCAAGTGAGCCACAAGGCTCAACAAGTTTGAGAAACAATAAATAATGAGTAGGATCCAAGAACATGGTGACACTAAGAAGAGTAATCACGAACTCCGTAGTTAAGTACAAAATTCATAATTTATAAATTTATCAATTCAAATTTAAATATATCATGTCACCATATACCACTATGCAAATGTGCATAAAATTTCAATGTCAGTATCAAATTTCACAGACTCGCAAGCTATCAATCAACACATGCAAAAGTGCATCATTTCAATATCGGTATCAGATCTCGTAGGCTCTCAAGCCATCAATCAACATATGCAAAAGTGCATTATATATATATGTAACATGTACATGTATGCATCATGTATGCATTTGCCAACCACATGCATCTCGATATTCATACTTTCAACACCATTTACCCATATCAGATATTTTACCATCATCAGATAATTCAACATATCTTACTTCATAATATTTACCACATTCGAGATGTAAATTATAACACAAAGATAATTTTTGGGAGATGCTATTTAAGGTTAAGATTCAACATTTAAAGAGTATTATAGATTTAATATGCTATTTTTCCCATCTTATAATTTCCTTGACTTCATTTAATTGGTGCCAGTATACAATTATTTGCATTCATGCTCATAGTTCAATCATAAGAAAGAATGGCAACCCAAAAAGAATTTCATATAAGCAATTCCTTAAATTTTAGATTTGTTTTGGGGTGATTTCAAAGGACTTATTCGGATTCGATATTTGATCAATTACCTCAAACAAAATTTTGAAATTTAAGTTCAAGAACTCTAGTTTTGGGAACATCAAACGGATTCACAATCGGAATTATCCACCCCAAAAGTTATCCCACAAAAACTACCACAATGCGGAATTCAAAATAGTAAAATTCCAGATTTTTAGCCAAGATTGATGGGGCCATTATGGACTTAATATGAATCCAAATAATTTAGATAATATATCAAAATGAATCTTAGGATGTCCAGATTACATCCCAATAAACAAATCTCAATTTAGATATGGGAACAGAACGTTATAGGCCAAAGAACACCAGGTGGTAATACTACACGAAAATAAAAGCTACGAATTTCTTGGCATAAATTAATCGGCTTGTTATAGGCTCAAAATGTAACCAAATCATTCGAATAATACATCAAATCGAAGCCTATGAAGTCTAGTTTTCAACTCATTTAAAAAGGATCTTAAATCGGATATCATCACAAGGAGATATACCTAAAAGAATGAAGCATGGTCCGATTCGCATAGGGTATATATATTTATATGGGTGCTATTCGGATGGATCAAAAGGCATTCGAATTGATTGGAGTAATTTAGTTGAATTGGAAACTTTTTCAAAGGCAATTCGGATTCTACAGTAGCTTATTCAAATTGTTTGTTTGAGTGATTTGAATTGGGGTGTATCCATCCGGATAGGCTATTCTAGGCAGTTTTGACATTATTTGGTAATTTGGGTATAACTCTCTCGTCCGAGCTCCGATTGAGGTGATTTAAGATTCTATTAAAATCCAAGAAAAATATCTAAAACTTTTGTGTTTTGATTTTTAAGAGATTCGGGCTTCATCATGGTCGAAATCAGGTTTGAAGTTGCTGCTATTGTGATACATTCGAAGGTGACTATACAGTTTTGACAACGTTTGGTATTTCGGGCATAACTCTCTCATCCGAGTTTCGATTTAGGTTATTCAAGATGTTATGAAAATCCAAGAAAAAGATCTACAACTTTCATGTTTTGAGTTTTTAGAGATTCAGGATGAATAGAGGTCAAAATTGGGCTTGAAGTTTGCTGAAATGGATTTCTCTCTTTTTGGATATATCTGGAATATATATATATAAGCTATCCGAATCAAACAGGTATAATAACAAGGGCTATTCAAATCAAGGTTGTAACACCCCGCTTTTCTCTTACTGAGCGTGTCATTATGCAGGGGCCCAAAATATATATAATTCATTTTTTTCTTTCTTTCCCGATACATAACTTAAACCTGAAGTACCGAGTCCCGAACAAAAACCCCCAGCAAATCATTAAAAATGCGGAAGCGATAATCGAAACCTGATATGATACATAATCAACTCACTTTATTTATAACATAAGAATTCGTACCATAATTAACATCATATCCTCAATATCGAAATACATAAATACATGGAGATTCCATAATATTCTAACAAGGCTAAACATCAATAAAGCATAAGCTAAAATATATCCGAGTCAGCTCACTGAATCCATCGGCTGCGCCATCACGTACCGTCATATCTCAACCTGCTCCTTGCCCTAACTGCAAGTCTAAAACTAGAACGTGGAATGTTCTAGGGGCATAACCCATTAGAAGATGAAACTTCTAGTGAGGGTCCAAAACATATATACGAATGCATGATGTAATAACATGAACGACATTTGCCCTTAGTGTAACTTCTGTAGAATAAGCTTAACGTTATTCCCTCAATGCCCTTGGGGAATTACGGCTACACTCTGGGGGCGACATCCCACTCCCATGCACAAATATCAAAGTGATAATAATATCGTGCCATGCAATTATCACGACTTTCCATGCAATATGACAAAATTAATATTGCATTCATAAATAACATGCATATAAACAATCATTTCATGAATGTCATATAGGGTAGGATAACTGACAAAACCATGTTTAGGATAAAATTACTCACCAAGTCATACTTAGGATAGAACAACTCACAATTTAAAACCAAGTTTTTTGGTAGAACACTCACATTTTGAGATAAACTTGCTTTTCTCGAAAAGCGTGCATTGCCTCGATATGCGTGCCTTGCCTTGATTTTTGTGCCAACTCTCAAAAGTTACACCAATCACATCATCTCGATCTCCTCAATCATAAAATAATATTTTATCACTAAATATCCTCAATATTCCATTTATTTCATTTTTCTTCATTTTCTCTCATTTTTCCTCTCTGAAAATTCCAATAAATACCTCGGGACTATTTTCTCAAATCTAATTTCACAAAAATTCATAATATGCTATAAAATTCAAAGGAAAAATACTGGACTTACCCGGATATTGCATTTTCACTCAAAAGGAGGCTCTTTGGTGCGAAAACCAAGACATCGGGAATCCAAACTTTAAAACTTTTTGCATGAACCTCCATAAATTAATTTTTCATATTTTTCTATATTTTTTTCAAAATTTTCCCAAGCTGCACGCGCCCACACCTGCTAGGGCGACTGGGCGCGTGTGAGATGCAGCGTGTGACCAGCACTCGCCGGTCATCTTCTCCGGCGCTCCAGTCGCCGGCGATCTGAGATTTTCATGCCATCTTAAAGCCCTCTTCTATTCGATCCTCTTGGCCAAATTTGAGCCTCAAAGGAGCACCAGAAGACCTCCCATCGGGGTCTCGAACATTCAGCCAAGGCGTCCGCCCCAAACTCCGGTGACCTCTCGAAACCTTCATCAAACCTCAACCAAAATAGCTCAAAATCTCCAGAATTATTCTACCTCTCATGAGCTTCAAAATCCCCTTATTCCCATTGCCCAATTCGTTCGATTTCGACCTCGATTGAAGCTCCATATCTTGAAACTTTTGGCTACTTCGAGCTCTATTTATAGGCGATCGTCGAGCTTCAAAATGGCTTTGGCCGCCTTGCCCATCACCTTAGGAGTATAAACCTCTCCTGGATCGACCCTTAAACGACCCTAGCCGACCAAAATCTCGATTTGCAGCCTTCGACAAATCGGCCGAATCCTTTTGGTCGATTTTTTCTTTTTCAAGCCACTATGATGACTATTGTCGACCCATCCCTTTACCGAAAATGTTCCTTGACCATCCCTCATGAAAACCCAATGCTTTAGATGGCCAAAATCGGCCATGGCCGACCAGCCATGTGCTAGCCATGCCTAACTTTCGAAAAATTTTAGTTTAACCCCTTAACTTTTGGTCTTTCTCATCTTGACCCTTTCCACTTAGCCCCTTGACTTTCCATAATTGCATTTAAGACCCTCAAGTCCTAAAACGTTCATTTGACCCTTGAGCATTTCGAAAAAATATCGTTTCGGCCTCCCTCTAGCAATTTTGAAAAACTGTACTTAGGCCCGAATCTTTATTTTGGCCCTAAACCTCTTCGTTTCTTCCTGAAACCACTGAAGGGTTGTTCCTTATGAAAAATCGAAGCCCCCTCAAGCCTCTCTTGACTTCCGGGAAGTCGTCTACAAAAATTCGATATTGCAACCTAATTGGCAACTGCATTTTTGCTGTACCGAAAACTGTTCCCGATCCAATTTCTTTCAGTATCATAAATCCTATCTCAGGGTGCTTGATAATGCCACATCATTTTTCTTTGGCATCTCGTCTCCAGGGCACTCCCGGTAGTCGACTTGGTTAATTTTTCGGGCTATTCAGATACCAATTTTCTTTGAAATCCCATTTCTCAAATAAATTTCTTTTTTTTAATTAACCCAAGTTTCTCAGGTATTACAAGGGTATATATGTATTAGGGGCAATTTGAATGGTGCTTTGAGTTTCTATATATATATATGTGATTCGAATAAGGCATATGGGATTCGAATGACTTGAGTTTGTATATATATATATATATGTGTGTGTGTGTGTGTGTGTGTGTGTGATTTGAATCAGGCATATGAGATTATGTGAGTGATTCGAATCAGTGAGGTTTATATCCAAGGCTATTCGAATCAAGGGATATATATAGATGAGGTTATCCGAATCATGTAAATATAAGGAAGGCTATTTGAATGGGTTTCTTTATTTACATATATACATACAACCGATTTCTCGATTCAAAGACGAATAGAACCTTTGTATCTATATTGAAACCAAATCTATGCCATTCATAGAAAATAAATTTGGGGTAAAATAAACCTCATCCGAAACATCACAGGAGACCCATGAGAAAGAGAACAAGGTATCAACCACACTACCAAGGAGGCTCACAGATCATTGGGATATATACATATAGATATATATACACATAGGTTACGCAGTGACTCAAAAATGCAGGTAAAGAAAAAAATTCTGCATAATGAATGGTTCTAGAAGAATTTTGCGAGAATAGAGAACTTGCACGAAAATAAATAGTGGTGCAAGAAGGAGAACTCGCATTGGAACAAACATGGGTAAGAGAACTTGCCTGATGAGACTCCTCTGTTGAAGCTCCAGTCGCGAACAAACAGTGGGAGAAGAAGATGGCGAAGAAGAATGGATGTAGAAGAAGATGAAGGGTAATGGAATAGTATGGGGACAAAGGGAGATATGCAAATCAGCATTGAAATGGAAACAAACCACAGTGCATAGAAGAAAAGGGGGCTGCGGCACCAAGTCTATACGCCAGCCTTCAAAAGACTCAATTGCCTCTACTTTTTCTAATAAGAAACAAACTTTTTAGGGCATTTCTAACATTTGACACTTATTTTTATTTTTATTCTTCTTTTTCTTATTTCGCATAATTAAAAACTAAATTTCCTTTACCAGCCCCAAGACCAACCCAACAATTTATTGGCTCACCTATAAACCCATGAACTCATTAACTAATTAATGTGGCCCATTTCATTATTTTCCAATTTCTTAAAAATCATACCCATGCACTTTTTTTTTTTTTTTACGATCACGTGAACCATAAAATAAAATTATACAGTCTAAAATTATTTCTATCCCATCAAAGTAAATTTATCATTAAATATTATAATATTTAGACCCACATTTAAAAATGTCATTAAATTGACGTTAAGTATTAAAACACCTAGATCCACTTTAGGGTCATTACAAGCACACCCTCTATTAATCTCTTTTAGGTTTCCATTTTTTTTCATATGCTTTCAAGAAATATTTTATTCCCCCAAAAGGACAGACAATCCTTGTAATGGGCTGCTCTCTAAATATGATAAATTAAACTTTTAATTTCTATGTATTATGTGAGTTAAATGATTACATAAATTATTTTACATAGGGGGAGCTATGGATGTCTTTCAAGTCTTTATGTTCAAATGTTGATTAAATTTCTAGAAGTAAAATCCTTTGAGGATTACACTGCACAGTTTATTCTTAATACTTATGTTCCTTTGGATTTGTATCTCTCAAGAAAAAGGGAGAGAATAAGGGGAGAAATCAATTTTGTCTTGGTACCCTCCTATATATATATATATATATATATTTCTTTATAAAAGGCATGCTCAAATGATACTTGTCTTGAAAAACTCACACTACAAAAAATCCATTAATTAGTAACGGATTTAGTGACGGAATTTTTCCATCACTATTTAGAGACGGATTTGTGACAGAAATTCCGTCGCTAAATTTTAGCGACGGATTTGTGACGGAAATTTCGTAACCAAATTTTTAAATTTTTTTTTTTTATGTTTAGCGACGGAATTAGCGACGAAAAATTTCGTCACTAAATATTTTTAATATTTTTAATTAAAATGTTAAAATTAGCAACGGGATAAATCATCACTAAATAATTAAATAAAATAAAAATAAAATGAAATTTCTTTAGCGACGGGTAAACCCGTCACTAACTAATTTATAAAATAAAAAATAAAATAGCATTTATTTAGCGACGGGAGTTTTCGTCGCTAAATAATGAAATTAAATAAAAAATAAATAAAATTTATTTAGCGATAATTAAGAAAATAAAAATTAAAATAAAATTTATGTAGTGACAGGAATACCCGTCACTAAATAATTTAAAAAATAAAAAGTAAAATGAAATTTATATAGTGATGGGAACACCCCGTCACTAACTAATTTAAAAATAAAAAATAAAATGAATTTATTTAGTGACAGAAATACCTGTCGCTAAATAATTAAACAAAATAAAAATAAAATAAAATTTATTTAGTGACGGAACAACCCGTCACTAAATAATTTAAAAAATTTAAAATAAAATAAAATTATTTAGTGACGGGTGTACCCGTTGCTAAATAACTAAATCAAATAAAAAATAAAACAAAATTTATTTAGACATAATTAAAAAAATAAAAAATAAAATGAAATTTATTTAGTGAACCCGTCACTAAATAATTTAAAAAATAAAATAAAATAAAATTTATTTAGCGATAATTAAAAAAATAAAAATAAAAATAAAATTTATGTAGTGACGGGAATACCCGTCACTAAATAATTTAAAAATAAAAATAAAATAAAATTATTTAGCGACGGGAATGTCTGTCACTAAATAATTAAAGTAAATAAAAATAAAATAAAATTTATTTAGTGACGGAATATCCCGTCACTAAATAATTTAAAAAATAAAAAATAAAATAAATTATTTAGCGACGGGAGTTTCTGTCGCTAAATAATGAAATTAAATAAAAAATAAAATAAAATTTATTTAGTGATAATTAAAAAAATAAAAATTAAAATAAAATTTATCTAGTGACGGGAATACCCATCACTAAATAATTTAAAAAATAAAAAATAAAATAAAATTTATGTAGTGACGGGAATAACCATCACTAAATAATTTTAAAATAAAAAATAAAATTAATTTATTTAGCCACGAAAATGCCCGTCGCTAAATAATTAACAAAATAAAACTAAAATAAAATTTATTTAGTGACGGAACATTTCGTCACTAAATAATTTAAAAATAAAAATAAAATATAATTATTTAGCCACGGAAATGCCAGTCGCTAAATAATTAACAAAATAAAAATAAAATAAAATTTATTTAGTGATGGAACAACCCGTCACTAAATATTTAAAAAAATTTAAAATAAAATAAAATTATTTAGCGACAGAGTACCAGTTGCTAAATAATTAAATTAAATAAAAAGTAAAATAAAATTTATTTAGTGATAGGAGACCCATCACTAAATAATTTAAAAAATAAACAATAAAATGAAATTTATGTAGTGACGGAAATACTCGTCACTAAATAATTTAAAAATAAAAATAAAATGAAATTATTTAGTGACAGGAATGCCCGTCGCTAAATAATTAAAGTAAATAAAAATAAAATAAAATTTATTTAGTGAGGGAATATCCCCTCACTAAATAATTTAAAAAATATAAAATAAAATAAATTATTTAGCGACGGGAGTTTCCATCGCTAAATAATTAAATAGAATAAAAAATAAAATAAAATTTATTTAGCTATAATTAAAAAATAAAAATTAAAATAAAATTTATGTAGTGACGGGAATACCCATCACTAAATAATTTAAAAATTAAAAAATAAAATGAAATTTATGTAGTGACGAGAATAAAAAATTAAATTAAATTATTTAGCTATGGAAATGCTTGTCGTTAAATAATTAATAAAATAAAACTAAAATAAAATTTATTTAGTGATGGAACATTCCGTCACTAAATAATTTAAAAAATAAAATAAAATTATTTAGCGACAGCAACACCCATCGCTAAATAAATAAATTAAATAAAAATAAAATAAAATTTATTTACCTATAATTAAAAAAATTAAAAAATAAAATAAAATTTATTTAGTGACGGGTTCTTCCATCTCTGAATAATTTAAAAAATAAAAAGTAAAATGAAATTTATATAGTGACAAGAAAATCCGTCACTAAATAATTTAAAAAATAAAAAATAAAATAAAATTATTTAGCGATGGGATACCTGTCGCTAAATAATTAAACAAAATAAAATTTATTTAACGATAATTTAAAAAAATAAAAAATAAAATAAAATTATTTAGCGACGGGAATACACATAGCTAAAAATTTAAAAAAATAAAAATAAAATAAAATTTATTTAGTGACGAGAGATCTTGTAACTGAATAATTTAAGAAGTAAAAAATGAAATAAAATTATTTAGCGACAAGAGTACCGGTCGCTAAATAATTAAATAAAATAAAAATAAAATAAAATTATTTAGCGACGGGAGTACTCGTCGCTAAATAATTAAACAAAATAAAAATAAAATAAAAGTTATTTAACAATAATTAAAAAATAAAAAAAAGTATTTGGCGACGGAATAACACGTCACTAAATATTTAAAAAAATTAAAATAAAATAAAATTTATTTAACAATAATTAAATAAATTTAAAAATAAAATAAAATTATTTAACGGTGGGGTAACTCGTCGCCAAATAATTAAACAAAATAAAAAAAATAAAATTATTTAGCGAAAGATAAATATTTAAAATAATAAAAATAAAATAAAATTTATTTAGCGACTGAGTAAACCTATCACTAAATAATCTAAAAAAATAAAATAAAATTATTTAGCAATGGGATTTTTCGTATCTAAATAATTAAAAAAATAAAATAAAATTATTTAGCGACGGGATTACCCATCGCTAAATAATTAAAAAATAAAAATAAAAATAAAATAAAATTTATTTAGCAACCAATAGACCCATTGTTAAATTATTTAAAAAATTAAAATTAAAATTAAATTTATTTAGCGACAGGTTAATCCATTGCTAAATAATTTAAAAAATAAAAATAAATTAAAATTATTTAGTAATGAAATATTTCTCTGCTAAAAAATTATAAAAAATTAAATTATTTAAGAAATTTAAAATTTAAAATTATTTTAACAAATATAAATATAACTTCTGTAATACACAAAAAACATCTCGAGAGTGTCATTTGGATCATCATCCCACACTTAAGCCTAGACTCAAAGATCAAAACAAATTACTAATAATATTTAACTGAAAAATGGTCAAAACTATATTAATTTTAAGAAATGTTATAAGGCTACAACTTTACTCTCTACACTTTTTTTTTCATATGTTACAAGGCTATAAATTATTTAGCAACAAAATATTTTCGTAGCTAAAAAATAAAAAACTAAATCAAATTAAAAATCTTATTAAATTTTTTTACTGAATATATATAAATCTTTCCACCAAGTTAAGTTGAATATATATAAATCCTGAATATATATAAATCAGGGCCACTTAACAAATTGGTATAAAATAATGCATTAGAAAATAAAAAATAATTTGTCAATTTGATGAGTTATATGATTCAAAATCTTATCCACTCTAAATAAAACAAGTGTAGAAGGAGATATAGACAACTCGCAGCGTGAAGAAAATTTTTACTATATTATTTATGTGATATGGGCTCGCCATCTAATCAAAATATTATTATGTAATAAAAATATTATATATAATTGAATACAAGTCTTCATATAACAATTTTTTATTGAATGGTTTTATGGTCTAAATGAAACCATGCATCTTATAGAAAATTTTCACTCATCTGTTGATGTATCATTAATTTTTTTGATAATAAATTAATATTTGATAATATCAATTTTCTCACTTATCCTGGTGATTAATAGCATATGACACTTTTTTAATTTGATATGAACATGCATGCTATGCACTATATATCTTATGTAAGTTCTTCTTTTTATTGATTTTATTGTCATCTTTTGTATTAGTTCAGGTAAATTCAATCATAGATCCAACAAGCATTACAAGTAAACATTTTTTTTTGAAATACGAATAAATTCTCTTTCACCTAAACAATAAACATTACAATAATTTTATAGATAAAGATTTAATAGAAAAAATTTGTCATAAAACATTTGGATCATATCATTATCTGAAAATATTTTTTTTATTATTTTGAAATTTAAATGAGATTGGAGAGATCAGTGGGATCATTCACATTCTAGAGAAAAAATATATACACAAACATGAAAAAAAATTAAATTAATATATTGGTCAATGATCATATATATATGGACAAATGCATCCAAAATGACATAATATTATTTAAGTAATTTTGATATATGCTCTTTATACAAATCAAGAAGCACTTCTCAAAAAATATATAGAAATTCTTAGAAGAAATTTATTTTATCATTAGAATTGATGTACCTATTTTTTAAGTAATGCCCATATTAAGATTATTTTTATTTGTAATATTCTATAATTCTATATGTATGAATCAATCGACCAAGATTTGCGAAGAACCCTAATATTAGCACAATCAGAGATTGTACAATTTATAATACTTAACATGTCGTATCAAGTAAAAATGAACTAAAAAATTTAACAATTAATATTAAGTGCATTCAACATTTATAGTGTAAATTCAGACATAAATAAAGGGACACTATATATCTTATCAATGAAAGTATAATTTTTTATTTTTTATTTAATTTATTTGTATATTTATATTTTATTATTTTTTAAAATTAATTTATATTTTATGATTTCTATATTTATATTTTATAAATAAAATATTTATTTTTATTAGTATTTATATTATTTATATTGTTTTATATTTGAATTTTTAAAAATAAAATAGTATATTTTAATATTTTAAAATTAAATATTAAAATAAATACCCAACCCCCCCCCCCATATGTCCCTCATCCCCCTCCCTGGCCCGCCCCCACCCCCCTCCCTCCCCCTCCCCTCCCTGGCCCGCCCCCACGTGTCCCCCCTCCTTCCCTCTCCTGGCTCGCCCCCACCTCCCCACGTGTCACCCTTCCCCCTCCCTCCCCTGTGCCTGCCCACCCCCTCCCTTTTCCTTGGCACGCCATGTGTCCCCCCTTTCCCTCGCGCTAAATTGAATTCCCCCCCCCCCCCCCCCCCCCATTTTCCTCGCTCAAAATTGAAATTCCCCCTCCTCTTTAAATCCCCACCTCTTTCCCCTCCCCATCCTTTGCACTCCCTCTCTATATCTCTCCATCCCTCTCTCGCTCTCACGATAAAGTAGCACACTTGAGCTGTACTTTTCTTTTGCAGTGGGGTATTTTTCTTTTTTTTTTTATTTTTATATTTTATTTATATCATTTTAATTGTTAAATATATTTGAAATGTTTATAGGATAAAAAATTACTCTTTAGAAAGTACTTTCTGGGTTTGCTTTTACTGCTGTTTTAGAAGGTGCATGGTTGCCAAAATTATATGATGAATTTTCCTATAAATTCAAAAGTTCCTATCTATCAGATTTTTCAATTTTCAAATTCTTATCCGTTTCACATTAAATTCTGTCACAAAAAAAATGAAAAAAAGTATGTTTGATATGTTTTTTTTTTTAGTTTTTGATAATTAGTCATTTGTTTGGTAATGTAACTTTAAAAAAATTTTGCATTTACGTGCAATAAAGATATATATTTTGTTGTAAAGATGTTATTTTAAGGGTTTCGGCTTCGAATAATATAACACAAGAGGGACATGGTAGAGACATAGTTTTGGCGCATGGTACTACACTGCACTGTCACTAATAGATCCCTCAACATTTTGCTGCCACACAAGAATCCTATGCATGCAAATTAATTATAATTAAATCAATTACATCTTGCATTAATAACGAACGGGGCTTTCTAATCTTTTGCTTGTAATCCTTAATTTAGCTGTGCCCGTTAAAACAAAAGGTAATTTTTACCATTACTCAAGAGTAATAGTTAAATTTTAATTATTTTCTTTTATTTTTAGATAATTTATATTATTTTTAGTATTAAAATAATTTTATTAATTCAAAAAACGATCAATATCTTAATTTATAATAAATTAATTTAACTTATCTTTGGCACAAGAATGCTGAGAATTAATTAACTAAAAAATCGATAATTATTTTGTGTGTCATATATCTATATAATATAGCAAGAAGGTTTTTGAAAATGTGTAGAGACAATCTATGTTTGTGTGGCTGAGATCAATTCTCAAATTAATTCAACGGCTGAGATTCACGTCCCCCCCTCCCGGGGGGCCGCCCGCTCAAAACCATCCCATCACACGCGGCCGCCCGCCCAAGACTTTCCCTCTTTCCCTCTGCCTTTCTCTGTGCCTCTCTCTCACCCGCGGCCGACCCACCATCGTCGCCCACACTGCATCTCTCTCTCTCTGTAACGGCCCTGAAGTGGGTCTAGATGTTTTAACACTTAACATTAGTTTAATGGTATTTTAAATGTGAGGTCTAATTATTTTAATAGTTAATAAAATTTCTTTGAGGGCGTAGAAATAATTTTAGGTCGAACAATTTTATTTTATAGTTCATATGGTCGGAAGATAAGTGTGTGGGTCTAATTTTTTTTTTTGAATTTAGAAATAATGTAATGGGCCGCAATTAATTAGTTAACGAGATCACGGGTTTGACCAGGGTGGGAAATCAAGCCTAGTGGGCTTGATATATATATATGGAGTACATGGGGCTGTGCTTAGGCCCATGGTGATAAATAGCTTGAAAATAATGAAATTGGTGGTGTAATAAAAATAAACTAAAATAAGAATAATAATAACAATAATAAATAAAATAAAAATAAGAAAATAAATTAAGTTAGCATTTGTCTATAAAACTCCTAAATATTTTTGTCTATTATATGAGAAGAGGGGCATGTTGGTAAAATTTCAGAGTCGGCGTGCAATTTGCACAGCCTTTCTGTGTGCAGAAAATTTCTAATTTAAGTGCATATCACCCTTCCTTTCTTCACTGTTTGATTCCTTTCCTCACTCCCTAGCATCTTCTTATACTTCACCTTCCCCTTCCATTTTATGTTCATCTCGCTGCTGCCTTCCATTTTTATGCTGGTGGAGCTTTTCTTGCTTGCATTTTCATCAGGCAAGTTTCTTACTCAACCTCTATTACACTCTCTACATTTCGTACTCAACTTCTTAGCATTTTGCAACTTGCTAGCATGCTGTAAGGTAGATAACATATACATACAAAATTGTTGAGTTACAGTGGGGACTCGGATCGCCCTATTTATTTCAAGTGAATGGCTCCTTGGTAGATAAGGATGCAAATCTTAATTCATTGTATCCATAACAGCTAAATTATATAGAGATGTATATATACACATATTTATATATATGCACCATCTCTATTGAATGCGTTAACCAGAATAGCAAACCCATTTGTATATATATATTGTTGTAGTTGTATCAGCCGTTGAATGCCTTGTCCCAAGCAACCCATCTACATTTACATATATATATATATATAAATATATATGCATACACAGTTCGGCCATAGATGCTCTGTTCCCAGTAGACCCATTTACATCTTCATACTTATATACTTTTGTGCGTAGCAGAGTAGCTGCTCACTGGAAGCGCTCTCTCTCTCTCTCTATATATATATATTTATATACATACACACCCAAGTTGCTGGATGCTTGCCCCAAATGAACCCATTTACATTTATATTTACAGATACGTTCAAGCCAATGCCCTGCCCCAAGCAACCAATTTACATTCATATATAATATATATATATATATCCATGTCCACGCCTTGCTCCAAGTAACCCAATTTACATTTATATATATATATGTGCATTTACACGTCCAAGCAAATACTCTGCTCCAAACAACTCATCTACATTTATATATATATATATATACATATACACGTTCAAGCCACTGGAAACCATTTACATTCTCTTATATATATATAAATATATACATATATTAGTACCCACTGTAAAGAAGTGAAGTCCAGCCATTGTTCACATTTGGAAGCCATATATCTATATATCCATACCCACTGGATGCTCCATGTAAACCCATTTAAAATTCTATATTTATATATATATATATATCTACACACGTCCAAGATAAGCTACTGGATGTCCAAGCAAACTCATATATACTATTAGAGTGCATTTCTATGTACATATTCAAGCCCACTTATATAAATACTCAAGCCCACCCACATAAATATTCAAGGTCCATATATATATTCCAAGCCATTCAATATATTAAAAGCCCATTGGAATGACCCTGCGTTGCACCTTATCCTTAGCCACATATTTCTATTATAATCATAATAGAAAATATCTTATATAGTTGGTGATGTTCTAAATTTTAATAGCTCAAGGTATATGTATAAATAATATACGTGTATATATATATATGAATACTTGTTATGCACCCGGTAAATTATAAATCTTAGTAATCGATTTAATGAACTCTTGAATAAATTATTGTAGTGTGTGTACGCTTGATGTAAGCGAAAAGCTACTCAATAATGTGAATGGGAAGAAATTATTTGTATAAGTATGACAATAATTTGTGAGATGAAATTTCGTGGATTCTATATATATATATGGAAAGGAATGCATGATATGTTCCGTACATGTTTAACATGTGTATGTTATGATACTTTGTATTATTTATCTTTGCGCACCTATTATTTTGCGCGGAAGGAAAGGGTACCCTAGAGCACTTGGCACGGGATGAGATGGCCATAGCCCGGCAGGTTGGCTCCATATTTATTTGTGAGTTTCTATTTACATGATGCACTTGGGCGTGTGTGAATTGATGGCTTGCGAGCCTATGAGATTTGATACTAACATTAATTTATATGCACATTTTCAAAATAGTACATGGTGGCATGATACATTTAACTTGGAATTGATCAATTCTTAAATTGTGATACTTGTATACAATTGTTGAGTTCTGGATTACTCTCTTTTTGGTGTCACCTTATTCTCGGTTCATGATCATTGTTTATTGTCCTAGAATTTGCTGAGCCTTGTGGCTCACTTGATCTTCTTTGCCATTCCAGGTAAAGGGAAAGCTATTATTGGGGGCGAGTCCAGTGGGACTAAGGCCTAAGGATAGTGGTGTACGGGGACGCGTCCTAACTTAAAGATCCTGTTTAGCATTTTGGTGAGACTTGAGATGAAATGACTCTTATTTTGTTAGTTAACATTAGAGTCTCTTATCTATTTTGTATGGCCGTTGAGCCCGAACTCTTGAGATATTGGAAGTGTAATTGAATCTTAATTTAGTTTCCGCTGCTAGTAATAAATTGAGTTGTATGTTTTATTATGGTTTGTTCTATATCATCTCTGTGATGACCTCCTTTCGAATATCCTATGCTAGCGGGAATATTCGAGCCTGGGCCCTTACACTCTCCCTCTCTCTTTCTCTCTCTCACCCGCTGCTGACCCACCCACCCCATCGTCATCGCCCCTCGCCCACATCGCCTTTCTCTCTCTCTCCCTTTCTCTTTCTCCATCTCACGACCTACCAAAATTTATTTCAGCTCCTCTACGCCTCTGCATCTATCTCTCCCTCTCTCTTTCTTTCTCTCCCTCCCACCCACCCACCCGTCCCTGTCTCTAGCTCCTCTCATACTCCCCCCGAAGCTATTCGCCACCTCCTGGCCGCAGTCGCCTGAAGCTCCATCGCGGCTCCTCGCTGTTGAAAGCCATCATCGCCTGAAGCTCGCGGCCTCCTTGCTGCTCAAAGCTGCCTCTAGACCTCTATTGCCGCCTCCTCGCTGCCTCAACGTCGTCGCCGCCTCCTCCAGCTCCATCGCTTCCTCACCGCCTCTGTTGAATAACCTCCGCCGCCTCTAAGGTAATTTTTTCTCTCCCAATCAATGCTATAGAGGCGGCCGCATATACACATACATATATCTATACTCACTCACACACACACACACACACACACACACACATATATATATATCGGTTGGCCGCTGGTAGCGATCGACCCATCGCCCTCGTTCGGTAGCGATGGGAGTTCGTTCAAGGGCTCATCGAGCGCCCGACCGGCCGTTGTCGGGGGCCTTTGAAGCCCCCGACCAATGATGGTCGGGGGCTCCAAGGGTCCCCGACCAATCCCCTAATTCGTAACTCTTTCCCTCTGTTTCTACTTCTTGCAATTTTTTTATTCTCAGATTCTGGGTTCTTTTCATCTGGAAAAATGAAATGGGAAAGGTTGTCGATTCAGAGCCGGGTTGTGGGCGAGGTGGGGACACACCTACAACGCCATTAGAGGCAGCAAGCTTCTCTATGTTTTTGGTGGCTATGGCAAGGATAACTCTTAGACCAATCCTTCTTATTTTTTATTTCAGATTTTAATGAATCTTTGGATAGTCGTAGTGCCTTCTTCTGTATTGCTACCTCTAGGGTTTAATTAGTTTGATGTATGACTTTAGAATGGAACAAATATTAGCAAAATAGATAGAGGGATACTAAGAAATGTTGTGTGAGAACACTTAGACATGATATGGGGTATAAGGGCTTTGAACTAAATACTTCTTTGGGTTATTATAGGGGTCTTTACCGTTAACTTATTTTATCTTCATGGTCTGTAGTGTTCATGGATTTATATTGGGATATTTTGTATGTGCATGGATAGTGTACACTCACTTTAATGTGACAGCCATAACTTGGTGTGGTTTTTGAAAAAAGGGACACCACCGGTGCCAAGGGCCAGCCATAGCTTGGTGTGGTTTTTGAGTTTTGAATAATGTATTCAATTGTTGGTTCTTCTGATTAATATTTAATCTCATTTAATTAGGCAGAAAGTACATATGTGCGTATGCTTAATTAATTATTAATTGCTTAAAATGCTCGGGCAGAAAGGAAGAAAAACAGAAGTAAGCTGAGAATTCTATTGAGAGAATCCATGGGAGGAGCAGTGGCTCTTCTCTTGCACAAAAAGGAGCCAACTTTTTGGGATGATGCTGTTTTGGTTGCCCAAATGTGTAAGGTGATCTCTCTCTCTCTCCCTTTTTCTATGTTCGCCTCTGATTGATTGCGGAGAATTAGGGGTACACTAACAAATAAAATCTTATTAATTTGTGGATGATTGAAGGCAGATAGCTGATGATATGAGGCCAAGTCCAATGGTGATTAATTTTTAGAGCAAGCTATGCAGCGTTATTCCAACACGGAAGATCATCCCAACTCAAGATATTATTGATGCTGCCATAATAATTCTTTTGCTATAGTTTTAATTATTTATTTTTCTCCAAGTTAGTTAAATACAAATAATTAGTATGACATGTACATT
This sequence comes from Diospyros lotus, assembly GCF_014633365.1. Classification (NCBI taxonomy): domain Eukaryota; kingdom Viridiplantae; phylum Streptophyta; class Magnoliopsida; order Ericales; family Ebenaceae; genus Diospyros; species Diospyros lotus. Next base: position 6,630,311 of record NC_068344.1, on the reverse strand, counting down.
TTATGATAAATTAATGATTTATTAAATACAAATAATTGGTTCTGCTTATGCTTCCTTTCAATTTTGTCGTTATTTTATGTCAGTGTCTTTTTGCTCGAATTTCTTTGGTCATCGGTAGAGATCTTTCACAGGTATGCTTTCCACATTTGTTGGATTCATTTGTATTCATGTCAATATTCAACTACTAGACCAGTTTTTTTGTTACTAAAAATGTGTTATGGGTTTTCCATAACATCAATGCTATTGTCAATTTTATGATGAATCCCTTCTTATGCAATTTGCAACGACAAATTGTTTTGAATTGAATTTGTCTTAATTGGTGTGTAGCATCATGACATCTATATAATTGCGATGTATCTTGAAAAAATTTTAGGTGGTCGGTCTATTAACAAATGGACTCTGATTGCAATCCTTACTGACAAGGGCTTACGAGTCAATTTATTGACTGGAACCCTATCCCAAGATATGTGCCAACTGACTGGCCTTTGGTATTTGTAAGTTTAAGCTTATGCTGATGATAGTTTTTGCTCATTAAATACCATGTCTTTGGGAGGGTGTTTAAAGCTTCCCATTTTACTTTCAGCGACTTGAGAGGCAATAAGCTGACTGGAACAATCCCTCAAAGTATTGGTAATTGTACAAGCTTTGAGATCTTGAAGTATATTTTATATAAATTTTGTACATATTGAACTATTGATTAATTATATTTTAATTAATTTGTGTATTTGATTATATATTTGCAGTATATGTAATGGTTTAAAACAAAATGATACAGTATATAATGTTGACTAAATGTTATTTGATAACTTAATTGCTCCATGTTTTCCTAGCTTAAATTTGTGCAAATCATCTTTTTCATGGCTGATTTGCTAAACTTATTTTGCTAAATAGGTAGGATTGTGGGTGCTGGTTCTTAATAGTTTTTAGTCTCTCTATGTTGCGGCGTCATAGAAATTTAAGTCAGTTTGAATTTCTTGAACACCAATTTTCATTTTTAAATTTATTGATTATTGCAGAATGTTGTCTATTTCCTTGGGCATTTTTATCATTATTGTTGGGTTTTATGTATGCAAATGTCAGTCTCTATTTATGCGAAGTTTCACTTTTTTCCCTGATATTTGGTGCAACATGTTCTTACTTAGTGAAAAGGGATCTAAAACCTACTGCACGGGCTTTTCTAGCTGAAGGAAAAGTATCATCTAACCCAGTTGGTAAGCAAAAAATAGAACGTAAAGATAAAGCGTATTTGAGTTGTGAATTCAGTTTTTTCATGTACAATTCTTTTGAAATACTGGGACATGGATATTTTTGCTATTGATGCTCCTGGTGGCTTTCTATTCGAGTGGTGGTCTGTATTTTGGGACATATTCATTGCTAGGACAAATGACAAGCACTCAAAGGTTGTTGCATCGTACATTGAGGTCTGTGTGTGAACTTTTTCTTCTCAATATTTTATTCAGAAAGAATTCTGGGTTGCGTTTAATTGGATTCAATGTTGTTTAATTTAACAGTCATCAAAAGGTCCTGTAAGGCTCAGTCTATTCTTAGAACACTCACAAAAAATAAGACATGACATTAATTAGTGAATCGACGGTGAGGGGCTGTGAGCGGTTGAACCGACTTAGGCTACCAACGGTGACTCGCTTCTCCAGCATCCAGCGACTTCCTTTTCAATATGGGTTTGTAATTTTTATTTATGTATTTTATATAAATTTTGTATATATTGATGTATTGGGTTTTAATTATATTTTGATTAATTAATTTATTTATTTGATTATGTATTTGTTTGTATGCAAATATTTGATTAATTTATATATTTGATTATATATTTGTTTGTATGCAAATATTTGATTATATATTTATTTGTATGCAAATATTTGATTAATTTGTGACATTTGAAAAAAAAAATTAGTAAATTTGTTTAGTGATTCAATGTTGGGACTCAGGAATGATTTTGCATGCCTTAATGGTAATTTGATTATAATATAATGTTATGGGATTTAATGGATTGAAATGTTGATGTTAGGTGTAAGTTGCTTAGGTGTTATGTGTAAGTGGCGTTGCGTTGGGGTGATTGAGTGTATAAGGAAAAAAATGATAGTGTTTAACCTAAAGCATCTGAATGAGGCTTGAGCCATGCGGATGTGTTGGATGCTTGGCCACATTTGGATGAGGCATGATGTATTCGGATGGCTTGGGGAAGCATTCAAATAGAGATGTCATACATTCAGATGTCAATCATATGGATTTCTCACTCTTTGTGTCTTAACATTCGGATGGGGCATAGGTTTCTCATCATTTAATCTTAATATTATTTACACCATGTCTTTAGGCACGGGTATACGCTAGTCTATAATATATCACAAGAGTAATATAAAATATTAAAATATACCTAACAATTATTATTTTTTGCAGTGGATTGTTACTTTTTAATTGATATGTCAATTTTATTTTAATGTCTTTGTTATTTATATTTATTGCATGTATGTTATTGTTTATTTTATGTTTATATAATTATATATTTTGTATATATTATTATGTATTGTGTATATATTATAGATGATTTATATAAAAATTATTAAAAAACATGTAAAAAAATTATTATGTCAATCAATGTAAATGAAATATTAAGTAATTATAAAAAATAAAATGAATATACAATTTTTTTAAACATGTCGTACGTAGTTATTTATTAAATATACTATAATAATTTAAAAAAAGGATTAATATTTATATTTTAACTAGTTTTTATTTATATTTTAATATTAAAAATATAAATATAATATTATAAATATTGTTAGTCAATTAAGTATTTATTAAATACAAATTTTAAAATTAAAAATAAAAATATAATATTATAAAATTATTTAAAAATACAATCAGACATAAAAATACAATCCACGTATTCCCCTCCCTGGCCCACCCCCAACCCCCCCCCCCCCCCCCCCCGCCGCCGTCCCCTGCACCCCACCCATGTCCCCTTTCCCTCCCCCACGTGTCCCCCTTCCAACCCCTCCCCTCACCCAACCCATATTTACGTTAGTTATAGATTATTAGGTATATTTTAAATGTTTTTAGGATAACAAATATTTATGTTAGTTATAGATTATTTCCTTTTAATTCATATGCCAATTTCATTATCTTAGTTATGGATTGTTTTTTTTTTTTTTGCTGATATTTTAATTTCATTTTAATATCTTCGTTATTTATATTTATTGCATGTATATTATTGTTTATTTTATGTTTATATAATTGTATATTTTGTATATATTATTGTGTATTGTGTGTTTATTATTGATGATTTATATAAAAAATATTAAAAAATGTGTAAAAAAATTAATATGTCAATCAATATTTGTAAATAAAATATTAATTAATTATAAAAAATAAAATAAATATACAATTTTTTTAAAATAGTGCTGTAGGTAGTTATTTATTAAATAAATTATAATAATTTTAAATAAAAGATTAATATTTATATTTTAACTACTTTTTATTTATATTTTAAAATTAAAAATACAAATATGATGTTATAAATATTGTTGGTTAGTTAGGTATTTATTAAATACAAACTTTAAAATTGGAAATAAAATTATAATGTTATAAAATTTAATAAAAAATTTAAATAATATTTTTTTGTCAAATAAATACTAATTATATATAAAATTTTTAATAAATATATAATTTTTTTTGTAAAAACAGTGTTTTAAGTAATTACTTATTGAATATATTATAATGATTTTAAATAAAAACCTTAATATTTGTATTTTAATTAGTTCTTATTTGTATTTTAAAGTTAAAGAAACAAATATAATGTTATAAATATTGTTGGTTAGTTAGGTATTTATTAAATATAAATTTTAAATTTGAAAATACAAATATAATGTTATAAAATTTAATAAAAATTTAAAATATATATTTTTAAAAACATTATAAATTATATATAAAAAATTTAATAAATATACAATTTATTTGTAAAAACAGTGTTTTAAATAGTTATTCATTAAATATATTATAATAATTTTAAAGAAAAAGTTAAATTTTTTTATTGAAATTTAGTTCTTATTTGTATTTTAAATTTAAAAATACAAACATAATGTTATAAATATCATTGGTTAGTTAGGTATTTATTAAATTCAAGTTTTAAAATTAGAAATATAAATATAATGTTATAAAATTTAATAAAAAATTTAAAATATACATTTTTTAAAAGAAATATTAATTATATATAAAAAATTTAATAAATATACAATTTTTGGGGGTAAAAACAGTGTTTTATTTAGTAGTTATTTATTAAATATATTATAATAATTTTAAATAAAATGCTTAACGTTTGTATTTTAAAATTAAATTTACAAAATAATGTTATAAATATTGTTGGTTAGTTAGGTATTTATTAAATACAAGCTTTAAAATTATAAATACAAATATAATGTTATAAAATATAATAAAAAATTTAAAATTACTTTGTAAATGAAATATAAAATATTGATTATATAAAAAAAAAATTAATAAATATACGAATTTAAAAATGTTAAAATAATAATTAAATTAATGTTATTAAAATAATCATATTTAATGCTATAAAAATGTAATGTTTTAGAAATATTTAGATTTAATGTAATAAAAATCTAAATTTATTAAAATATTGCTATAACATTAAATATAATTGATGTTATAAAAACATTTAGATTTAATGTTATAATTAAGGACATTAGTTTTTTTCAATGTATGTGATATTGTACTTTTATTATTTTTTATTTTCAATGTAATTCTTGAAATAGATGTCATGACATTCACCTCCCAGAGCGAGCAAAGGTAGGGGTAGTAAGAGTAGGGGTAGCCGTCGATGCCATAGGGATACATTTTCTCCAGATTCTTCTACTACTGCCTCGCACTCTTCTCCTTCTGTTTAAACACATGCTGTCCCTTCTACTCCATTCTTTCCCCAATCAACGCACCCACAAGCTTTTATTCCCACGACTCAGTTTTCACAGCCTTTTGGTGGGATGTCATATCTGGTGGGATATGCTCCTATTATACCCACAACCCACCCACCTGAGCCTACACCACAATTTACCCCTTATCCGTACACATTTATGCCGACATCGCATCTACACCCTTCGTCCTCTCCACTACCACAGAATGTTAGTCCAACTCAACCTGAACCAACGGATGTAGACTAAGCTGATCATCGAACAGAATTATCTTGTAATCAGAACTGTGATCAGTGAGTATATTAATATAATGTCTAAATTCATTGATCTATTTTGTTACACACATAAATTCATGTTTTGATTAATTTCATATCGATTTTATAGTTTTATCCTTGAAGTTGGCCCACCAGCTATTCTCTCAAAAATTTGGAAGAGACGCTACAATGAACCTTGGCTTTAGTGGAATGATGTTCCAAAAATAACACGACGAATGTGGCTCGAAGAATTTAGCGTTAGTGTAATTCTAATTTTTAATTATTGGTTTAATATTTTATATATATTTATTCTTTTTTATTTAACTTGTTATAGAAAATGTTCAAGTGGCAAGTTGAATAAAGTAATCGTATATGGATTACTTGGAATAAGTTAGGTCAACGAAGTTTTAGGAGTAATTTGAATAAAGTTAAAAGCGGTGCTAATAAGGGTGATTGGATGGATCCGTCCGTGCGAAGGTCATTACAAGCAAAGTGGAATGAGGATGAATATAAGAAAAAATCTGAACAAAATAAAAAGAATTGCACATCTGAGGTCGGCGGGTCAATGCACACAGGCGGATCCATTCCTTTCATCGAGACTCGAAGAAGATTGGTAATTATTTTTTCTATATCAATGTTTTAGAATTTTAATAACTTATATAGTGGTTTGTATTTTATCTTATTTACTTCATATATATTTGTTATACAGGCAAAGGAATTAAATCGCGAGCATAACGAATTTGAAATTTTCAAGAAAACTCACACTCGAAAAAATGATCAAGGACAAGAAGTATGGGTGGATCATAGATCACAAACTGTCGCGGTAATTATATTTACTTATATGTATGTTATTTGATGATTTTTTAATTTAATTATAAATGACAATATTAATTTTAATTTATATAGGAAGCGTTCGAGAGATTAAACGCCGAGGCATCTTTACAATCAGCTGAGAGCGATTCGACCTCTTCACCTGTAGTCAATGAGCACCACATCTTTTATCAAGCTGTCTCTGGTAGAAATAAGAAAGGTCGTATCTACGGTCTCGACTCTCAAGGGAATCAATCTTACCCATCTCCATCTGGTAGCACCTCTAATAGTTCATGTGGATCCGTGACACAAGATTTTGAACAAATGAAACTACAATTCACCCAAATGAATGAGGAGAATCAGCAAATGAGGCAGACGATGTCCCAAATGAATACTGAGAATGAACAGCTACGGCAACAGATGCAGGATATGCTGATATGGAGGGATCAAATGAATCAAATGATGTCCAAAGTATTCAGTAATTCAACACCTCCTGGACCATCGAGAAATTCACCGGGCGGAAATCCGTTTTTTAATGATGAGGGTAATGACGGTGAAGATGAAGAAAATGAGAATGATGAAAATGATGATGATGATGATGATTGTTAATTCTATTGAGAACTATTTATGATTGTAGTAATGGAATTTATGGATTTGAATTTTGTGTCCATATTTGTTATCTCACATTTTTTTTTCTATTTAATTAAATAATTTAAATTTTAATTAACAAATTTTGTATAAAAATTAAAATTTTAATTTGTATTTTTAATTAAAAGATTTCTTAATATAATTATAAAAATATATAAATTAAAAAATTTAATTGTGAACATTGGTAAATAGTAATATTTATGGAAACATTTAGTTTTATATAAAAATTAATTTATATAATTTTATTTATATTTCAGTTGTACTTAATTTAATTTAATTAAGCAAATTAATTTTTTAATTTTTACATTCTTACATGATTTAAAATAATTTAATTTTAATTTTATTATTATTATTTTTTTAATTTAATTTAATTTTAATATATACTTTTTATTTTTTAATTATTTAAATAATTTAAAATAATTTAATTTTATTTAAATTTTAATATATATTTTAATATATTTTTTTATTTTTTAATTTAAAATTAATTTAGTGACGGGCATACCCGTCGCTGATCAGCGACGGGTATGCCCATCATAGATTTTCGAAATATAATATAATTTTTATTTAATTTAATTCAAATTTTAATATATATTTTTTTATTTTAAAAAATTATTTAATGACGGGAGTTCTTGTCGTTGATCAGAGACGATCATTGCCGTCACAGATTTTCAAAAAATAATTTAATTTTTATTTAAATTTTAAAATATATTTTAATATTTTTTTAATTTAAAAATTAATTTAGTGACGGGCATACCCATCGCTGATCAGTGACGGGTATGCTCGTCACAGATTTTTGAAATATAATTTAATTTTATTTAATTTATTAATTATATATATATTTTTATTTAAAAAAATTATTTAGTGACGGGAGTTTCTGTCACTGATCAGCAAAGGTAATTCCCGTCCCAAATTTTCAAAAAATAATTTAATTTTTATTTAAATTTTATTATATATTTATTTGTTTAATTTAAAAATTAATTTAGTGACGGGAATTCTTGTAGCTGATCAGCGACGGGTACCACCTGTCACAGATTTTCAAAAAAATAATTTAATTTTAATTTTATTTGATTAAAATTTTAATATATATTTTTTATTTTTTTATTTTAAAAAATAATTAGTGACAGGAAGCCTCGTCGCTGATCTGTGACGGGAAAGCCCGTCACAGATCAGCGACGGATGCCCCGTCACAGATCAGCGACGGGGTTTTCCGTTACTAATTTCGTCAGTAAAATATTTCGTCGCTGAATTCCGTGACTAAATTTCAGCGATGCGGGTTTTAGTGACGAAATTTGTCCGTCACTAAATCCGTCACTAAATTGTTTAGTGACAGATATTCTTATTTTAGTGATGGATTTTTCCATCACTAAATTTGATTTTTCTTGTAGTGTCAGTGAGTACCAGGCATAAACTCAAGGAGAGTTATGTCATTTGATGATTTCTTCCTCGAAGGAATTAAGATATCAAGAAACAGGGAGCATTCTTAAATCTTCGTTATCCCCTTACTCTTATGGTAAGATTTTTTAATTCTCTCATATTCTTTTAGCTAATATTTTGCAATTTGTCTTATTTTTCCTATCTTTTTTGTAATATCCCAATAAATCAGAAATAATTAATAATTATTAATTTAATCGGGAATGGCTGATAATTATTAGCTTAAATTGGGAGTGGTTAATGAATTATTAATTATTTTATTTGTGGGTTTAAAGGAAATATTAATTTATTTTTATATTAAAAAGGTGGGTAATTAATTGTTGAAAAATTTGGGGTATAAGAGTTATTAATAAATGGGGTGTAAAGTAGCAGTTTTTTGGAAGCAGTGGGGTTTAATTGTAATTTCCAGAAACTGTCTTGGGATCACTTTAAGTTTAATGTAGTGTGTATATAAGTTGAGGAAGGCAAGCAGCGCGAGTGGACCCAGGGGCTAGATGAGGGATCGAACCGCGGGGCAGGCGCGCGCAAGGGAGAGTTTTGGCTGAATTAATTCAGCCATTCATTGCCCAAAACAACATCGTTTTGGGCAAGTGGTGGGGTAAATTGGGCCTGCCACACGACAGCTTCTGGCAGCTTCATTCTTCAACTTTTTAACTCCCGATTTTGGGAGTAATTCACAGTGAAATTGGGTAGCAACCAGAGAGCAGAAGAAGAAGAAAATTGGGAGAGAAAAATGCTATCTGCAATAGGGAAAATTGGTAAAATTGGGGAGAAAATTTCGTATAATTGAAGATTGAAATAGCCAGGTGAGTAGGAAAATTATATTAAGAATATTGCACGATTATAATTCTATTTAGGGTGTGATTTTACTAATTTTTGGTTGAATTAAGTTATTTTGCAGCGTGTAGTAATTTAACAGCGTATAGGCGTATAAACACTAGAATCAGTTAATTTAAGGCAAGCTTCTTACTCCTCTGCGAGTCTCATTTGATTTATGGATTTCATTTCCTTCCTTAACCAGATTTGGTTCTAGAAATTAATTGTGTACGTTATAGATATTTATTGTGCAAATTTTATTAAATTAAATTAAATATGAGACTTTCGGGGTTTAATTCGATAAGTGCTTATTGGGTATTGTATCGCCTCTACTTTCTTGGGAATGATGCCGAACCTGGTTGGGGCTAAGTTCTTAGTGAGTTAGTTGTGGTCCCTCCGGAGTGAGTTATTATAACTGGGAGTCTCAGGATTTGCTTGTGTGAGTCATGAGGTATGGGATACAGACCTACTGACTGTTAATTGTCGGGTCGTGGCAGTTGATGGCTGGATGTATGGGCGCTAGTTATCAGTTGTTATGAGAGACTATTGATGGGTCGGGCAAGCTGGTATTGCTGGACATCCACCATTGATGTTGTGTATAACATGATGTGATTATGGTTTCCTGTTGGTGTGAGTGGTAATGACAGGCAGCGTGAGCTGTCGTTCAGTGAGGTAACGTGTTGATTGTTGGTGATACTGGGCCGAACCGTCGTCGAGTCGAGGCGGCTAGCGATTGGTTGTTCCTAGTCATGGATTGTCAACCGGTACTTGGTCACTATCGACCGGCTTTACCATTTTGTGTCATATTGCATGACATTACAGTGCATAGGATTGGGCTTACATTCATTGGGGGTCATGCTTTGTATGTATAGGGAAGTGTGCACATTGGCATAAACCGGTTGGCCTGTTGAGTGCCTACTTAGGTATGTAGGTGAGCATGTGCATTTAGAGCATTTCCCTTGTGTGGGTTCCTATGTGGGCGTAGCATGGCCTGATGCTTTGCTTATCGGGGTTTTGTCATCATGTTAATGTTGCAAAAACCATTGCATTTATTATCTCTTGCATTGCATGGTTACCGTTCGATATGGACTGTGATATGGAGTTGACCCTCGATAGCTATGAGTGGGAGCTGGGCTCCAGATAGCTATGACTCAGGGACTCCGGTATGTGATTGTGGATTGTGATATGGAGTTGACCATCGATAGCTATGACTCGGGAACTCCGGCATGTGATCGTGTTGTGGGAGTCTTGGGCTCATAGGCGTTATGCCAGCCAGTACATGGTTGTGGCAGGTTTGTATGCCGAGACTTGGGTGTCATGATGTGCATTTTCTATGTGGGCCCCAATGACTGTTATGTGCATTGTTATATTTATGTGGTGCACTGGATTATCTGTTGCACGGTATGGCATGGCATGTTCATATGTTGCATTGCACTTTGTGCCGATGTATTCTGGGTGAAGGATGTATTCCCAACATTGTCATTGTTATGTTGTGAGGTATACTTCGATTGCGATTTATTTCTGGTTTATCTCTGTCCAGCGAGGCATATGTCGGGTATGCCTATTTCTGGTTTTGGTTTGTCTTACCTGCACTTAGTGGGATTCACTCCAGTGTGGAAGGTATATACCCAGAATTACGTATATTCATTTGTTATACTTGCTGGGCCTTGTGGGTCATCTTGTTTTTACCATCATTCCAAGTGTGGCAGCTGATGCCGTGGCTAGCTCGTTTAGCATGTCAGTCATAAATAGCTGTGTGTATAGGGCAATCCCGACTAAAAGATCCGTGAGGTACGAGATGTGATCAGGGGCTCGGATATTGTGGTTTGTCTAATTTGATTAGTTGTGATGTTGTCATGTATGATTAAGCCCCTGAGTTGGGTGTTTCATATTCATTTGGCTTCTGCTGTTGTATTATTTGAGGCGAAACCCCAACCCATGTATTTGGGATATTAGCTAGTTGTAATTAAGATCCAGGAATTTTCAGGTTGTCATATTTTTATAAAGAGGGAGAAAGTTATAATTCTGCTATGGTATTAATTTTGAATTGGTATCAGACTTTTTATCTTTTTTATTAATTACAAAAAATGGGAGAAAGATTAGTGGAACGTTTGTGGTAAATGTTTTCTTAAACATTAAAGCTTTGTCATCATCCAAAAATGGGGAGATTGTTGAGTTTGTTTTTGAGTGTTTTGATGATGATTATTTTATACAAAATTTTAATGTAAAGTATGTTTTCACATTTCTTGAGAATGTGTTAATATGTTGAGGAACCTTGATATAGTTTATCTATTATTATGTCTCTCTTTAGGGATATTCTAAATGCATAAAGTATGTGGTAGTATTACTCTAAGTTTAAAAGCAAACTATTTCATACAAAAATCTCTTGAAATATGCAATATTCATATATGTGTACGACACATTTTAGATATCAAATATATTCTATTTTAGTCAAATGATAGGTAAGCCATTCGAATTATGTGCATTCTTGTTTTGGTAAATATGAATAAAATATCATGTTACTCAAGTTGTTACATTTATTTATTATATGTTGTGATTTTTGCACCTTATGAGAAATCAAAGTTTTTGGGTTCTGAGAGGAGTATGGTCGCAAGGCTGAAACTTAAAGGAATTGATGAAAGAGCACAATTAGGAGTGGAGCCTACGACTTAATTTAACTCAACATAGAGAAACTTACCAACTCTAGACATAGTAAGGATTGACAGACTAAGAGATTTCTCTTTTTTTTGATCAGTAAATGAATATGTATTGATAAAAAATGAATTGTACAAATACTCTGGGCATCCCTAGGTAAACAAAAAAGGAGGGGGCAATTAGATACCCGTGTCAGGTAAATTAGAAATAATCAAAATATGAGGATACAAAGAAAAAAGAACTCTGTATACATGTATTTTGATCTTCCTAATGATATCATCAAGAATAGGACGTTGACCCTAAAAAATAAGACGATTCCTAGCATTCCAAATGCAATAAACAGTGCAGGCAAGTGCTAATTTTTTTGCTTTGTTGTGCCATGAAGTCCCCCAAGCTTCCTTCTTGAGCCACTTAAGAGCACTACGAACAGTAGATATAGCTCTTCAAATGCCAAACCACAACTTAATTTGACCCAAAATTGAAGAACAAAATTGACAATTAAAGAACAAATGCTCGTTAGTTTCCTCCGTCTCATTACAGAAGACGCATGCACGATCAATGTCCATAAACAGAAGCTTGTTTCTAGTCAAAAGTTTACATTTAGCAGCAAGCCACACAATGAATAAGTGTTTAGGCATGATACATGTAACATCCCGCTCGAGCGATAGGAAGAATCGAAACAACTTATCCTGATGGGCCTACACGAACTTCCCAGGGGGGTCACCCATCCCTGGATTACCCCAGGTCAAGCACGCTTAACTTGGGAGTTCTTTGCCAACATTCAGCCCAAAAGGTATCCAGCTGGTGTTGTTTCCTTTCTTACACTATCCTCGATATATACTAACTTCTCTGGGCTCTCGGGGTATTACATTCTCCCCCCCTTAAGCACATGACGTCCTCGTCATGCGACCTTACAACTGGTCCCAGACCTTCTCCCCTTGGGGGCTGCCATCCTAGAAGCCTGCCAGAAGCCGCTCCTTGTACAGGCCCTCAAGCCCCGGCGCCACTCCCCGCCCTCATCGGACCGCCTTCGCCAAGGTTCGGCTCTGATACCACCTGTAACATCCCGCTCGAGCGATAGGAAGAATCGGAACAACTTATCCTGATGGGCCTACACGAACTTCCCAGGGGGGTCACCCATCCCTGGATTACCCCAGGTCAAGCACGCTTAACTTGGGAGTTCTTTGCCAACATTCAGCCCAAAAGGTATCCAGCTGGTGTTGTTTCCTTTCTTACACTATCCTCGATATATACTAACTTCTCTGGGCTCTCGGGGTATTACAATACATGATGCCCAAACATCCTTAGCCCATGCAATTTTAGTCCATCTGATGCGAAAATAATCATATTCCAGCGCAGTATCAATTGAATGGCTCTTCACCCAGCTAGATAATTTTCAAATGGCAGCGTCAGCATTGCCCTATTTCTGGCACATAGTGTCCCTAATAACCACAATTCTTTTAAGCAAAGGGGAATCATCATTTTTGGTGGACTAATCCCAAACAGAAATTTGTTGTAAATACGACTGATGAATCGAATGAACCCAAGTAAAGGTCTCAAGTTCTAGTTTGCATACATGTCTTTGTTTGTCATCTTGGATCTTGTGTGATCTTTCTAGGCTAGAGGGTGAAGGAACTAATGATATTGTCTCTAAAAGCTGACAATGTGTTGTTGGGATTCTTGGATTGCACCTTATATATCTGGGCTTGGTCTTGTGGACTCTTCACTCAGTTTTCCAATCACCTACCATTGGATCTTGTGTGCTATGGGTTGGGTAAAGTTAGCATAAGTGAAAGTTGTCCCTTTAGAGTCCGAATTTTACTTTTTACCAAGAAAAAAATACATTACTCAAAATAGATATTTTAGTTGCTAGTTGCTGAGAGGCAAATGATTAGAGTTACTACACTACAAGAAAAATAGTTTTTAGCGATAAAATTTAGTGATGGAACTGTTCTGTCGCTAATTAGCGATGGATAGTGACGAAAATTTCTTCGCTAATATTTTTAAATATTTTTTTAATTTAGCGACGGGAAGACCTGTCACTAAATTTAGCAACCAAATTAACAATGAAAATCCATTCACTAAAAAAAAATTAAATAAAAAATATAAAATTTAGTGATAGGTCACACTCGTCGCTAAAAATTAAAAAATAAATAAATAAATAATTAAAATTTATTTAATTTTTAAATAAAAAACGTAAAATTTAGCGACGGGCTCACACACTTTGCTAAAAAATAAGAAAATTAAAAAAAAAACATAATATTTAGCGATGAGTCACCCCTATCGCTAAAAAATAAAAAAAAGTAAATAAAAACGTAAAATTTTAGCGACGGAATAACTCCGTCGCTAAAAAAGGGAAAAAATAAAATGAAAAATAAAAACTTTAGCAATAGAATAAATCCATTGTGAAAAAAAGAAAATAAAAATTTAAAACTTTAGCATCGAAATAAATCCATTGCAATAAAAGATAGAAAAATATATTTAAAAATTTAAACTTTAGCGACAGAACATTTCAATTGCTAAAAAAAATTATATTTTAACAACAAAATTTATAAAATGTGAAATTCATACTTTAATTTCACAATTTAGTAACTAAATTTATATTTTTGACTCAATTTAATTAAATATACTTTTTTTTAATTGTGATAACTTAAACTTTTCGTTATTTTGATTATATTTATGTATTTGTATTTATCTTTTTTTTTAACACATCAAAGTAAAGTGGTAAAATTGAATAAAAAATGCAGATATAAAAATAAATTTAACTTAAAAATAAAAATAAATAAGTGTAATTAAAAAATAAAAAATTCAAATGAATGTAAAAAAAAAAATGTAATAGTACATAAATAAAAATCTAGATGTGCCCCATATACGCATACATTTTTTAAAGATATTGATCTTCATTATTGAGTAATATGTTATCCTTTAGCGGATATCCATATTTTTAATTTAATAATATGCAGATATGATAAAAATAATATCCACGATATTTAAATAATACGTTTCAATTTTTTTAAATGTCATCATTAATTAGATGATGTAATGCTATATAATTCAAGAGTTTATGCAGAAACTTACTAATGCTACTAAAATTAACACTTAACAAAACATTTATAAACATTTAATGTGAAATTCATAAAATATTTAAATTAAATTTAAAATTTGATTTGAAAATGAAAATTTTCGTAGTTAAATATAGAATTTATAAAAATTTTAATTAAATTTAAAATTAGTGACGGAATATTCTGTTTTTAAGTTGTTAATTAATAAAACATGAAATTACAAATTAAATTCAAAATGAGTTTTTAAACATATTTTGAAAATAAGTTTGAAAATATTAGGGTGCAAATGTAATTCTGAAAAGTTTAAACAAAAATACAATAAATTTATATTTTATGCACATAATAAATGAATGAGACATTCATATTAGTTGGTCACGCATGTTCATGTAAGTTTTTGGAGGCTAAGAGATCCAAGGTTCAATTCTTGGAAAAGGCAAAAATGACTTATTCGCTAGAAAAATAATTCCCGAGAGTAGGTATATATTTTTATTAATAGTGGAGTACAAAGTGCCATTAGCAGATACATATTTTTAATTGTAATATCATACTCAAAATTATA
Source organism: Diospyros lotus (assembly GCF_014633365.1). Taxonomy (NCBI): domain Eukaryota; kingdom Viridiplantae; phylum Streptophyta; class Magnoliopsida; order Ericales; family Ebenaceae; genus Diospyros; species Diospyros lotus. Next base: position 6,615,139 of record NC_068344.1, on the reverse strand, counting down.
TATTTAATTAGGTAACTAAATTTTTTACTATGCTATACTCTGATTAATTGTATAATTGAGATGAATAATAATTTTTTATAATATTTTTAGTGAAAAATATAAAAACAAGACTGCAAAGTCTTTTTTGCTACTATATTATATCTATATTATTTTACTCATTTGAAATATAATATAAAATTTTATTCTTTAATCAATGAAAGGATCTTCAACTTTATCTCAAATAGCACTTTTAAAGGGATGATTATTCATTTTTTTTTCCTCTTAAAAGACTTATCCTATCCACAAGATATGTAAGGCCCGTTTTCGAATATTCCCGCTAGTATAGGATATTCAAAAGGAGGTCATCTGTAACTATCCATTATTGGATCTATGTCATTATTGATATTTATTCCATTTTGGTGTATATATATAATGGCATTATTTTAAAATTAAATAAAATATATTGAGGGTTTAATAAAGTTAGATTGGGCCTAACTATGTTTAGATTTAGTCCATAGTTGATTTTAAATAAAGTGTGTTGGGCTAAGTTGACAATAAGCCATTTGAGTTTTATGAGATGTTGGACCTAATTAAATGAGTTAGGCTTAAACTATATGTGAAGGATGAAAGTGTTTGGGCTTGAGCCCATTTATAAAAAAAAAAAATAGGAAGAAAGAAATTGTGTGTATATATATAGAGTTTAAGTGGGGACATGTGAGGAATTATGCAAGAAGTGATGAGGGCAAATTAGGAAGGGAAAATGGGTTTAAAGGGAGGAATTGGGGTTCATTTGTGCAGCCCGTAGCCCTCTTCTTCTTCTCCTCCTCCTTCTTCTTCTTTTTCTTCTTCTTTGCTTAGTTTTCTCTTGTTTTGGTGGTGGTTGGGAGACTTCCTCCTTGTGGTAATTTCTTTCAAGCAATTATCAAAGGTGAAGCTAGTCAAGGCAAGCTCTCTCTTGCTCTTTCTTCTTTCCTTTTGTGTTAGATGCAAGTTTTAGTTCTCTTTTTCTCTTCTATACCTTTTGTTCTTGATGGTTTGATGAATAGAGCTTGAAAGGTTCTATGATTTTGGGAGTCAAATTCATGTTGTTGGTTAAGGAAAAGATATGTAAACCCTTCTTCATCTTCATTTATTCTTGTTGATCTTGGTTGGACTTAGGCATAGGGTCTTCTCCACCCTATATTAGTTTGGGAAAGATGTATTTTTGGGTTTAGATTTGAGTATTGGAGAAGTTGGGTGAGTTTGGGGGTATGTTATTCATCATTTTTGGGTTCTGGAGGTTCAAGAGTCGAATGGGGGGGCTTTAAGAATCGACTCTGCATGAAGGGTTCTTAGCTAGGTTGACTATGGGGATGTAGGAGTCGATTGTACCTCGAAAGTCGACTCCCGCGGTAGACTACACCGCGCACCCTATACGACTTTTATTATAACTTTTTGTATAAATATTCGATTGATTAAACGTTTGAAGCATTATAAACTAGACTTAATAGGCTTCGATTTGGTATATAATTCAACCCATTTGGCTAATATTTGAGCCATCTATTATTGTAAGCTTTGAAAGGCTTGATTCTTCCTTCTGATTGTTGTGGAATGAAGCTAGGTTGTGTGGGTAGGTTCTCGCAGAGGTTGCTATGGCTAAGAGTATCTGGCTATGTTCCTTTTATTTCTAGTACATGGTCAGTTCATCTGCATGCAAGAGATTGGGATATGCATTGGGGGTTAAATGTGACTTGAGTGCTTGTCGCATGACCATGATATTTACTTACTAGTTGTTAAGCACAAGCATTTGCATTTGGCGTGTGATTTACTAGTTGGGCGAGGCTTGACAGGATGCTTGGCTTATGGGGGCTTTGTATCCTATCTAGTCTACTACGCCACCCTTTATTTGTTGCATCTGCACGAGTCATGGTGCCAGTTCTAAGATATAGCTTCATGGTGTCGGGTTTTTCAAACCGAGTTATTTAGGGACGTCTCAATGTGCCCAATTTTTTCTTAGATGCTTACGCCTGCCAGCAGGTGTGATAGCTCCGACCCGAGCAAGCTTTGGCTTGTAGTACAGGTACAGTTTACCTTCAGGGCAGTAACAGGTTTGTCATAAGGACTTGGGTATTAGTGCATTTCTTATTTGGGTCTCAAGATCCAATATGTGTGCATTGTTACTTATATAATTGGTATCTGTATCAGTTTATGAGATTACATGTCATGTTATGCATGAGTTTCGATTTGTTATGCACTTAAGATACAGGTTTACGCTTAGCACCTACTCTAACCGTCTTTCCTTTCTTTATGGGCTTGCTGAGTCATTTTGACTCACCTCATTTTCTCTTTATTCTAGGTAAAGGCAAGGACCCGGGTTGGGGGTGAGTCTAGTAGTTCTCGACTTCTTGGTTAGGCGGTGTACAAGGCCATGCAGACCTAGCAGTTGTAAGCCTGGGGGTTTCTTTTTATGCATTTTGTCACTTCCGGACTGCATTTTTCTTCAATTTATTTGGGTCTGTATGGATTGTGTTTATTTTGTGGCCGGTGTTCCAGTGTTATATGTTATGCATGTCTAGGCTATGTAAGCCTAGAGATCAGTTGTTTTATGGAAGGTTGAGGTTTTGTTATACATGCTGGAATGCTTTTATCAGTTTCTCTTGGTATTTATCAGTGGCATGCATGACAGGTTTTTTCAGATCAGGTTGTTTCTATATTAGTAGGGCACCCGCTCTCGTTCTTGGGGACCTAGGTGGGGGCTTTACATCATCATAGAGATGATATAGAACAAACCATATTAAAACAAACAACTCATTTCATTACTAGCAGCGGAAATTAAATTAAGGTTTAGTTACATTTCCAATATCTCATTAAACTAGGCTCGAAGGCCATACAAAATAAATAAGAGGCTTTAGTGATTAAACAAAATAAAATCATTTCATTTCCAGCCTCACTGAAATGCTATTAAGGATCTTCAAGGTAGGACACGTCTTCGTACACCACTATCCCTGGGCTATAGTCCTACTAGACTCGCCCCCCAATAACAGTCTTTCCCTTACCTAGAATGGCAAAGAAGATCAAGTGAGCCACAAGGCTCAACAAGTTCGAGCAATAATAAATAATGAATAGGATCCAAGAAATAATGACACCAAGAAGAGTAATCAAGGACTCTGCAATTATGTATAAAATTCATAATTTGTGAATTTATCAATTCAAATTTAAATATATCATGCCACCATGTACCACTATGAAAATGAGCATAAATCTTAGTGTTAGTATCAAATCTCGCAGGCTTGTAAGCCATCAACCAACGCATGCAAAAATGAATCATTTCAATCTCAATATCAAATCTCGCAGGCTCTCAAGCTATCAATCAACATATGCAAAAGTGTATCGTATAAATAGAATCTCGCAAATAAATATGGAGCCAACCTGCCGGGCTATGAGCGCCTCGTCAAGCATCAGGTGCTCTAGGGTACCCTTTCCCTCTACGCAAAATAATAGGTGTGTAAGATATATATATATATATATATAACATGTACATGTATGTATCATGTATGCATTTTCCAATCACATGCATTTAAATTATTGCTCCTCAATATTCATACTTTCAACACCATTTACCTGTACTGAGTATTTTACCATCATTAGATAATTCAACATATCTTACTTCATAAATGTAACATCCCGAATCGAGCGATAGAAAGGACCGAAAAACATTTCCTTGATGGGCCTACGCGAACTTCCCTAGCTCAAGCACGCTTAACCCGAGAGTTCTTTGCCTACATTCAGTCCAAAAGGTATGCAGCTAGTGTTGTTTCCTTCCTTACTTATCCTCGATATATACTAAATTTCTTTGGGCTCTTGGGGTATTATATTCTCTCCCCCTTGAGCACATGACATCCTCGTCATGTGACTTTACAACTGTCCCAGATCTTCTCCCCTTTGGGGGTTGCCATCCTATAAGCTTGCCAGAAGCTGCTCATTGTACAGGCCTTCGAGCTCCGGCGCCACTCCTCGCCCTTATCGGATTGCCTTCACCAAGGGTTGGTTCTGATACCACCTGTAACATCCTGCATCGAGTAATAGCAAGGATTATAACAACTTACCCTGATGGGCCTACGCGAACTTTCTAGGGGGTCACCCATCCTTGAACTTCCCCAACTCAAGCACGCTTAACCCGGGAGTTCTTTTTCTACATTCATCCCAAAAGGTATTCAACTGGTGTTGTTTCTTTCCTTACTTATCCTCTATATATACTACATTTCTTTGGGCTCTTGGGGTATTACAATAACATTACCACGTTTAAGATGTAAATTATAACACAAAGATAGTTTTGGGAGATGCTATTTAAGGTTAAAGTTTGATTCAACATTTGAGGAGTATTATAGATTTAATATCTTATTTTTCCCATCTTATAACTTTCTTAAAGTCATTTAACTAGGGCCAGTATGCATTTACTAGCATTCATGCTCATAGCTCAACCATAAGAAAGAATGACAACCCAAAATGAATTACATATCATGGATTCCTTAAATTTTCAGATATTTGGGTGATTTCAAAGGAATGATATGGGTTTGATATTTGATCAATTGTCCCCCCAAAAAATTGAAATTCAAGTTTAGGAACTCTAGTTTCAGGAACATCAAACGGATTCATAATCGGAATTATCCACCAAAAGTTATTCCATGAAAACTACCACCATGCAGAATTCAAAACAGTAAAATTCTAGATTTTTAGCCAAGATTGATGGGGCCATTATGGGCTCAATATGAAGTCAAATAATGTGAATAATATATCAAAACGAAGCCTAGGATGTTTTGTTTACCACCAAATAAACGGATCTAAATTCGGAGATGGGAATAGAAAGTTATAGGCCAAAGAACACTAGGTGGTTAGACTACACAAAAACAGTAAGCTATGAATTTCTTGGCATAAATTAATCAGGTTGTTACAGTCTCAAAATGTAACCAAATCATTCAAATAATATATTGAATTGAAGCTTGAAGTCTAGTTTACATCCCAATGAACAGATCTCAATTCAAGGATGGGAAAAGAAAGTTATAGGTTAAAGAACACTAGGTGGTCAGACTCGCTACAATATTGCATTTATATATATAGGTGATTCGAATAGGTCATGGCTGATTCGAATGGGTTTGGGTGCATATATGGGAGTGATTCGAATCATATAGGGGCAATTCGAATGGTTGAGGCGCATTCAAATGTAGTGTTAGTGAAGCTGATTCGGATTCTACAATGAGTGATTCGAATTAGGTGCGAGCAATTTGAATTGGAGAGCTAGCATTTGGATTGCCTATTTTCCTGTGTAAGGTTTTTACCTTACAACCTAATTTTGACCATGTTTTAGTCCGAATCTCTCAAAAATCAAAACATCAAATTTGTAGATCTTTCTCTTATAGTTCTATATCATCTTAAATCACCTTAAGCTCAGACAAGAGAATTATCCCCAAAATTTGAAAGGATATCAATTATGTCTAGAATATGCGTTTTTATGTGTGTGTGTGTGTATTTATATATGATTCAAATGGTTTAAGTATGTGCACAGAGGTGATTCGAATCAAACATGGGGGATTCGAATGGTTTTAGTTTGTGTGTGTATATATATATATGTGGTTTGAATCAGTAAGTATACATATGAGGGCTATTCGAATCATGTGTATTATATATATATATAAGCTATTCGAATGAGTCATGTAAATATATAGAGGCTATTCGAATCAATCATGGTATGTATATATTGGCTATTGGAATCAGGGGGTATATAAACAAGGGCTATGTGAATGAACAGAGGGAGAGAGTGAGAGCTCCCATTCGAATGGGCCATATTCCTATTTACATATATATATCATCGCTTACCTCACAGAAGTGAACAAAACTCCTGTAGGAAACAAAAATAGGCCATTTCAAAAATAAATTTGGGGGCAGAGCAAACCCCATTTCGAAACATTAAGGGACCACAAGGTTGTTTAGCAAGGAAAATCAAAGAAAAGAAAGAAAGATACAAGGAAACTTGTATACATATGTATATATAGATTTATAGGAAAAATGGGGAGATGAACAGGAACTAGCACAAGAGTGAGATAAGATACAAGGAAACTTGTAGAATTTCAAAAGAAAGTGTGGAAGGAACTTGCTTGATGAAAATGCAAAAGTTTAAGAAAGGCTCCACTAGTGCAATGGAAGCAATGTAGCAACCGCAACGAACAAAAGTAAAGGAAGAAGAAGAAGAAGATGAAATAGAAGAATAACACGGAGGAAATAATGAAGAAGGAGCAATAGAACAGTGGAAGACAAAAAAAAGAATACGGCTATGATTTGGAGATATGCCCTGGTGAAAAGCAAAAAGAAGAAAGCAGAAGCAACAACTGTGTTGCCCCCCTCCCCCTACAAAGACTGATTTGCCCTTTCTTTTTCTTATAACAAACAAGCCTTTTTTAAAGCATTTTTGATATTTGACACATATTGTTATTTCAATTTTCCTTTTTCCTATCTATATAAAAATATTTAAATTCCTTTACCATTGGGCCCAAGCCAAACCCAACAATTATATAGCCCACTGATAAATCCATGAACTCATTAACTAATTGATTGTGGCCCATTCATTTAAATTCATGATCTCATGACTCGAAGGAAGTTTCATACTAATCCAACATTATTTTTATGCCATCAAAACAAATTGTCATCAAGTGTTAGAATACCTAGACCCACATTTAGAATGTCATTACACTAACATTAAATATTAAAATGCCTATACCCAATTTAGGGTCGTTACAAGATATATAGGATTTCTAACAAGAATGTTAGATAATATAACCTCTTACAATTATTAGCAACGGGCGTGCCCGTCACTGACCGGGGCCAGAATCAGCGACAAGCACCTGTCCGTTGTTGATTGTGGCGAGCATTGTTGCCCACCCCTTCTCTAATGAGCATTGGGGAGGGCCAACTTCAGCGACGAGTAGGTGCTCGTCGCTGAAGCTGGCGGCACTGCCACCCGCTCCCTCCCTAATGCGCATTAGGGAGGCGGCAGCTTTAGCGACGAGTTGGCGCTTGTTGCTGAAGTTGTCGGGCACCAGCCCGCCCCTCCTCCCCCTCTCATGACACCTGCCCCCCTCCCTCTTGACCTCCATTCTAACACTTGCCCCCCCTCCCTCTCCCCCCTCCACTTTTCATCTCTTCTTATCAAATTCCTTCTTTTCCCTATGCTATAATTTTTCTCTCTATCTCTTTCATTAAAATCATGAATGTGATTTTTATTTTGTTGAAATTTAGTCTTCATGTAGAAGAGAGGAATCTCACCAAGAATTGAAAGTATTTATTTTTCTTATACATTATGTTTTTAGCTATTAATCATGATTTAAAATGCAATATTGAATGTTTCTTACTAATAGATATTATTTGATTAATTGTTAAGTAATAAATAGTTGTTTATTATTTCATTAATATATCTATTATGACGATTAACTATTAATCTTAATATTTTTGTTATTTATATTTATTACTTGTTTATTATTGTTTATTTTATATTTATATTGTTATATATTATATATATTTATTATTACATATTCTGTATAAATTACTATTGTGTATTATGTGATTTAAATAAAAAAATAAATTCAAAGAATAAGTAGTTAAAAGATTTGAGTGTGTTCAGTTGGGGGGGGGGGGGGGGGGAGCTCACAGGACGCGGCAGTTCACCGGGCACTTTTAAATTTTTTATTTAATTTTAATTATAAAAAATAAAATTAAAACTAAATACAGAGGGGGAGGGTGCAGCCGACAGCCGTTTGGGGGGGGGGGGGGGGGGGGGGTGAACAGTGGGCGGGGATTTAATTAAAATTAAAATTAAATTTAAATTTAATTTTAATTTTAATTATAAAAAATTAAAATTAAATAACAAAAGGGGGCGTTTAGGGGTCACTGGGTGGGTGGGGAGTGTTTTAATAATAAATTTTAAATAAAATTTTATTTTTTTTATTTAGTAAAAATTATAATTTCTCATGTTATTAATATTAATAATATGGTTGTTAAATAATTTTTGTAGGTAACAATAAAATTATTTTGCACAAATGAGATTTTTTTATTTTAAATTTAATTTAAATAAATCTTAATAAAATTAGATAATAATATATAATTAAAATTAAATTAATAATAATCATAATGGGGGTTTTAAATGTGTGTGCGTGGGGGGGGGGGGGGGGTTGGTTCACAGTGGGAGTTTGGTTAATTGTAAATTTAGAATAAAATTTAAATTTTTTAAAAAAATTATATTATATTTTTAATATATTATTAATATTACTAATATGGTTGTTAAATAATTTTTGTAAGGCCAAATCAAAATTTTTGACTATTAAATGAGATAGTTTGACTTTAAATTTAATTAAAATAAATATTCACAAAATAAAAACTTGTGTATTAGTTTTGTTGTTAAGAATATTTTTTAAGTTTTTATTAAATCTCTTACTAGAAATTAAAAGAACTTAATTATTTAATTTTATTAATTATATATTATAAATTAAAAATATTAAATATATGTTTTCTAATTTTTTAATAATGAATGGGCGGGGTTCGAGATTTAAGCAGGGTTTAACTCTAAGTTTAATGAAGACAAATCTTAACAAAATTATACAATAATATAATTGAAATAAATACAAACTTGTGGTCTAGTTTAGTTGTTTGGTGTAAAAAATTATTAGTTTAACGATAAACAATATGTTTAAATATAACACTTGAATGTCGATAATATTGTTGTCAAGTTAGTTATTTATTTAATATAATTTAAAAATTATAACTATAAATATAATGTTATTATTTGGTTAAAACTTTTGTTACTTGGTAAAAAATTTAAAGTAGTGTATGTCTAAAAGTGCAATTAAAAATTATGTTGGTCTGTAGTACTAAAATATGGCTTTGGAAATTTCGTCGCATTGTAAGTGGATTGATAATAGGTGTAACTCAAGAAGAGACGGGATTACTAGAGAATTTTATGAGGGTGTCGATTAGTTTATTTAATTTGTGTCTACCTAAGAAAGTTTCATAAAACTAAAAGGAAAGTTAAAGTGCCATTATATGAAATGCGAGTGTCTGAGGTTCAAATTAGTCAATAAGGTTAAAAGAGATATTTATAAATATGAATTCATGAAGGGTTATTATTATTGGACGCATCATGGTGAAGAAGTGCCCGTAGTGCCTCATTCGATTGTTGAAAATGAATATTATAGAGAAGACATTTTTAGGGATCAATTTAATTCTTATGAACGGATGGTAATGGATGCGGTTGGGCCATCAAATGCGCCATATATAATGCAAGGTACTAGTAGTGAAAGTGGTTATCAGACTTATAATGTAGATGAACCACCGAATGAAAATGCACAAGCATTTTATGACATGTTGTCTACTATATAAACTCCATTGTATCCAAACTGCGAAATAGAAAGTGAACTTTCTACTGCAGTTAGGATGTTGAGTATTAAGTCTGATTACAATATTCCCGAAGGTGGGTATAATGAAATCATGCAGTTTATGCATCAAACAATGTCAACTGGTAATCGTGTGCCAGCTGACTTTTATCATACCAAGAAGTTGGTTTCACAGCTTGGCCTCGATTATCAGAATATTGATTGTTGTTCAAATGGGTGTATGTTGTATTATAAGGATGACGAATCCGAGATGAATTGTAAGTTTTGCGGCCATCCTTGTTTTAAACTTGCAAGAAATGGGAAGGAAAAATTTAAACAAATTTCTTATAAAAAAATGTGGTATTTGCCTCTCATATCAAGACTGCAGAGAATATATGATTCTATAGTTACAGCTGCGAGCATGAGATGACATCATGAAAGTCGGAGGGAGCATGGTGTATTGTTTCACCTGTCTGACAGGGAAGCATGGAAACATTTTGATCAGAAATATCCTAACTTCCCCGTCGATTCTAGAAATATGAGGCTTGGTCTTTGTGTAGATGGGTTCACACCATATGATAAATTGGGTCGCCCGTATTCTTGTTAGCCGGTCATTGTGACGCCATATAACTTGCCTCCTAGATTGTATTTGAAAAGAGAGTTTCTTTTTCTGACTGCAATTATTCCAGATCCATCAAATCCGGAAAACAAGATAGATGTGTTCTTACAATCTCTAATTGATGAACTTAAATTGTTGTGGTACGAAGGTGTTCTGACTTATGATATATCAACAAAGAATAATTTTTTCATGAAGGCTGCTCTATTGTGGATCGTCAATGATTTTCCTACATATAGAATATTATCTAGTTGGATGACATCGGGTAGATTAGCATGTCTATATTATATCAAGAAAACTAAAGCTTTTAACCTCAAGTATGGTGGAAAGATGTCATTTTTTTTACTGTCACAGGCAATTATTGCCTATGGATCACGCATTTCGGAGAAATACAAGTGCATTTAGAAAAAACAAAATTGATAATTCTTGTCCACCACCACAGTTAATTGGAGATAACATTTTTCAAATAGTGTAATTTTCCATCTATTCTCCAACTACAGGATTATGCAATGCTTGGGTATGGTGTGGAGCACAATTGGACAAAACGAAGCATTTTTTTAGAAATTGTCATACTGGAAAGATAATATGATCCGACATAACTTAGATGTCATGCATATTGAGAAAAATATTTTTGACAAATTTTTCAATACAATAATGGAATTGAAGGGTAAAACTAAAGATAATACCAAGGCTAGAATGGACCTTAATGAATATTGTAGGCAGAAAGAAATTGAACTAATAAACTGTTGCTGGGGTAAGTATTGGAAACCTAAGGCCTAATACATGTTCACAAGGGAACAAAAGTTAAGTGTTTTTACGTGGATAAAAGAACTTAAGCTCCCTGATGGATATGTTTCTAGATTGGGTAAATGCATTGATATGATAAACCCAAAGTTATTTGGGTTGAAAAGTCATGATTGTTATGTTCTCATGGAGCGATTACTTCCAACGACATTTGCAGCATTATCAAATCGAATTTGGAATCCAGTCACTGAGTTATGCTAGTTTTTCAAAGACAGTTGCTCAATAGTATTGAGGATTGAACACCTAGATGTCATGGAACAAAATATACCCATCATTTTATGCAAATTAGAGCGTGTATTTCCTCCCAGATGGTTTAACCCAATGGAGTATCTCCCAATGCACTTAGTTTACGAAGTAAAGGTGGGGGGAGCAGAACAATACATATGGATGTATCCCTTTGAAAGGTATGTCTGATATAATTTGAATCATTTATTTTTAAAGAAAATAAAATTTTCCTACATTGAGGAGATTTTCGAATGATTTAAATTCCTCAAGACTTTAAAGAAGAAAGTCCGCAATAAAGCTCGTGTAGAAGAATCTATATGTGAGGCATATTTAATTGAGGAGACATCCACATTTGGTTCATATTATTTTGTACCAAATGTTCCATCAAGAAGAACGAGAGTCCTTCGAAATGATGATGGGGTGATTCTTCATATCTAGAAAATTTTTGTCTTCAATTATCCAAGTTGTGCTATGGGAGTAATGAAAATTAGGTGGATGGATGGGAAAGAGTTTGAAGTCGCCAAATTATATGTCATGTTGAATACTCTGGAGGCTGTCCCCTAGCCTCGCTCGTATTGCCAGTGCCGAGGGCAACACTTGCAGTGCACCACTAAGAGCACCTTTAGTGCCACCGGCCACCGCACCGTGGCCGGTGCCGCCACTAGTGCCACCTCCAGTGCTGTCCTCAGTGCCATCTCCAGTGCTACCACCAACCTTAGTATCGGGGCCCACACTCCCTGGTGTCTCTGGCTCTAATACCCCGAGAGCCCAGAGAAGTTAGTATATATCGAGGATAGTGTAAGAAAGGAAACAACACCAGCTGGATACCTTTTGGGCTGAATGTTGGCAAAGAACTCCCAAGTTAAGCGTGCTTGACCTGGGGTAATCCAGGGATTGGTGACCCCCTGGGAAGTTCGTGTAGGCCCATCAGGATAAGTTGTTCCGGACCTTCCTATTGCTCGAGCGGGATGTTACACTGGCTGTCTCTGAGAATTAACCATGTTCACTAATAGCACCGTGATATTTGCCAAAGAGTCAATAATCACCCGGTCTCTGTCCTGCGTCGGAGTACTACCATCAAAGTCATCTCCCCCACCACGACCTGAACCATGGCCTCGGCCTCTACCTCGGCCTCGGCCACGCCGTCCACCATAGCCTCATCCATGGCCTCTAATGACTGTGTTATCACTGGCAGGTGAAGGCTGGGGAACCTGATCACCCCCTAAAGAATTGGCCTGCTTGGAAGCTGTCCGAGTACGAGAAGGCATCGTCCCTGTCATCGTAGTGATAGGTTAATAAGAGTAACAATAGAATTTGAAAACAAATGATCAAAAGATATTGGACTCTAACATCCTTAGCAAAAGCTAGATCAATAATATGCCATGGCTCACATTACGATCTAAAGCTCAGTTAAGAATAGCTCTGTGGGACTTAGGGAGACAAAACCTTAGACAAGACTAGAGAATCGAATAGAACTAGAAGATACAAGCCTAACTCAAGAGTAACCTAGGCTCTGATACCAATCTGTCATGACTCGGATTCTAAATAGTCATGATCGGCACTAATCCCTAGGTCCAGCCGCCCCACCGTAGACTAGTAAGCCTCTTCTCTAACTCGATTTGCTAAAAGCATTAATACTACTGAAAAAATATAGAACACGGAGTAAAATACCACATCAACTTTCCACAAAATATTTCAATATCCCATATACAACAGTTGTACAAAAAAAAAAAAAATATGAATATCCATCATCCAGCTGTCATAAATACATATATAGTCCCATATCTCGGACCTTTGGCACAATTATGTACCACAAAAGTAAAATACAAAAGAATAGATTCGACAATACATGTGCGTCTCCACAGAGCATCCTATATCACATCAGGAATCAAAAAGGGTCTGATATCATACTAAAAGATCTGTTGGACCAGTACTCAAAAGGAGAATCTCCTGAAAATATTTTTTTTAAAACAAAGGGTGAGTCTTGTGGACTCGCGAGTATAAGGTATGTCATGCCCACTAGGAGAGTATGTAATAAAAATGCTAGGATGATCATCATGGATACAATAACATAATATGAGTATGAACAATGAAAATATGTACCATAAGTTTAAATAGGTTGAGGTTCAAAGGAAAACATAGTGTAGGAAAAGTAAATGCCTAGAGACAACCCCCATAAGTTGCTCACCTAACCACCTAAGTCTTCTATATTTTTTATATGCAATGCATGCACTGAATCTGAGGACACACTACTAGAATCTGGCTTAACGCCTATACACACATGCACACAAGTACGTATACTGGCACATACATCATCATCACACTATAATACCATCATAGCCCACATGATAGCAGTGCTGAAACATACTATCTGTATCTCTCATGGCCTTGGCATGCCAAGCCTCACAGTACCATGATCTTTTCCTGCTGTGAGTTAGCAGGGAATCTACTAGATAGTCCTCTAATAGTAATGCAAATGATACCCTACTTAATGCACAAATCATAACCATTTATCAATTCATGCGGTGCCTAAAATACACCATATCATTTAATATTTCACATTCTCAAGACAAGAAATCAGTTAGGGTATCTTTCTGCTTATGTCTCTTCCAGTAGGATGAAAATATTTCATATAATTTAGAAACATTTAAAAGTGTTTTTCTATGATTCGCATATAAAAATCATATACAAGTTATGCATGGAACAATATATATGTACGTGCATAAAATAAGTTAAACATAACATATCCTATCTACTCGCCCGGAAAATGATAACTCAAGTCCGAGTCTGGGGAGAAGATCAAGTAAAATCCTAGGAATCCAAACTTACAAATAATAGAATGGGTTGGTCACATTTGGGTACTAAAAGTAGCGACGTAATAAAAATTACCGAAAATCCTAACCATTACCTAACACTCTGAATCGGTTATTTAATACTATGGCTCGCACAATATTTGAATTTGGCACCATGGAATTTGTTAGGCTTAGCCATCGACTACGTCATCATGTCTTGCTTTGCATGCTACGCGTAAGTGTATAGTGAAACTACACACCTACTTATAGGCTGCAATAAGAATAATATATATATATATTTCTATATTCACCCATAAATTAGTTTTTTTTTAAAATAGATAATATTTTTAAAGTTTCTCTTTTTCAAAATACATATATATTTATATTTATAACTCAATTGGTAATTTTTTTTAAACATAATAATTAATTAATTAATAATTTAATAAATGGCTTAAAAGAAATGATTTGTAATGTACTAGCCTCAGAATAAAATGAATCTATCAGAAATCAGGATTTGGGATAAACCCAAATCATCATCATAGGCTAGCCTAGAACGCACTCGAGGATAAGTTTTGCTCAGCCTCGAGTCATCTAATAGGGCTTCATCCTTAGAACTCCAATCAACAAAGTGACTCGCCAATCACATCGCCAATTCCAAGAGACCTAAGGAGAACCCAAATTAAACTGACGTTGATATCCTGAGTAGGACCAACCAAACCAAGTCATCCTAAGTCCACAAACAAGCGACAAGAAGGGAAAAAAAGTTAAGTGGGCCAGCCCAAGGGCTGCCACAACTGGGTCAAACTCAAAATAAAATGAATCCATCAGAAATCAGGATTCGGGATAAACCCAAGTCATCATCATAGGCTAGCCTAGAACGCACTCGGGGATAAGTTTTGCTTGGCCTCGAGTCATCTAATAGGGCTTCGTCCTTAGAACTCCGATCAACAAAGTGACTCGCCAATCACATTGCCAATTCTAAGAGACCTAAGGAGAACCCAAATTAGACTGACGTCGATATCCTGAGTAGGATCGACCAAACCAAGTCATCCTATGTCCATGAACAAGCGACAAGAAGGGAAAACAAGTTGAGTGGGCCAGCCCAAGGGCTGCCACAACTGGGTCAAACTCAGAATCAGTGTTCTAAAAATCGGCCTAGGCGGTCGCCTAGGCGCTAGGCGGCCGCTGGCCGCCCCGAAATTACCCTAGTCGGGCCTCCTAGGCGTCGGCCCGAGTAATCGGCCGGCTTGGGTGCCTAGGCGGCCCAGGCGGCGCCTAGTCGGCCTGCGCGCCTTGGCGCCCAACTCGTTGGCTCAGCCATTTTTAGGGTTTTTTTTGCTAAATCATTAAATCGAACCTCTCAACATCTCCCTATTTCTCTCTTCTCACCTGAACGTTGTCGCTGCCTCAACGCTATCGCCTCAACACCGCCAAGCTTCATTGGCCCGCCAGTAGCTCACCGCTGTCGCTGCATCCAGCTCGATCCTCGCCGCCAAGCTTCATCGTCACCGCTTCTTATCTGTCGCGTCCTAGTCGTCCTCAGCGTCATCGTCGCCGCCCCCGTCCTCGCCGTCGAGCTCCATCTCCACTGCGGCAAGCTCCATCTGTCGTAACCTCTCTCTCTCTCTCCCGTCTCCCCGTCTCTTTGTGTGGTTATTGGGGCATTTGCTCCGTTTTTGTTTTTTGTTTTTATTTTATTTTATTTTTATTTTCTATTTAATATTTATATATAATTATAGATTTATATTTAGTTTTATTATTAATTATATATATTCTATAATATTTCCAAAAAATCCACTTAGCTGTTTGCTTATAGTATTGATTGTATGACTAATTAAAATGTTATTTATTAATTACAATAATTTATTTCTCATGCTTAATTCTATATATTATTGGTTTATGTTGCATTATTAATATTTTTCAACTTTGATTTAGTTAAAAATAACATCAAATTATATCACAAAGTTTAAAAAATAAAAAAAATAGCAGTTTTCTTAAGCGCCGCCTAGGCCCCGCCTAGGCGCTCTAGGCGCTAGGCCCCAGCCTGGCGCCCGACTAGCGCCTAGCGCCTTTTAGAACACTGCTCAGAATAAAATGAATCCATCAGAAATTAGGATTCAGGATAAACCCAAGTCATCATCATAGGCTAGCCTAGAACGCACTCGGGGATAAGTTTTGCTTGGCCTCTAGTCATCTAATAGGGCTTCGTCCTTAGAACTCCAATCGACAAAGTGGCTCGCTAATCACATCGCCAATTCCAAGAGAGCTAAGGAGAACCCAAATTAGACTGACGTCGATATCTTGAGTAGGACCAACCAAACCAAGTCATCCTAAGTCCACAAATAAGCGACAAGAAGGGAAAACAAGTTGAGTGGGACAGCCCAAGGGCTACCACAACTGGGTCAAACCATGCCCAACAAATTGGATCATTCTATAACCCAATCAAGCCCCACCATCCTAGGCCATAACCTTACTCGACCTGCCCAACCCCAAAAGCACTCTTTTTCTTTTTTTTATTTTGTTTTCTTTTTCTTTCTTTTTCTTTCCTTTTCTTCTTCCCAACAGTCTGTCGTCGACTAGCGAAACATGGTCGACCAGCATACTGAATCAAAGCCCTCGCCACGAACACCGACATATCTCAAAATGAGAGCCATTAGACAATTAGATTTTAATAGATCTAAGAATTAATTTTCGGTCAAAATAGGGAAAAAATCTGGCCATCGTTGACCGCTGACCACTAGCCATTTTTCCGACGATCAAAGCCTACCACGAGGTGCACAACACCTAGGCGACCAACATACTTGAAAATAACAAATATCGGACAGCTAGATTTTCATAGATCTAAGATTTAGTTTTCGGCCAAAAAGAATAAAACCCACTGCCAACGCTGCCGGCCACCGTGGCCGATGATTTCCGGTGATCTAAGATAGCCATCCGACACTCTCAAGTAATTCGACCAACATATCCCAAAACCAACGAAATCCAACGGTCAGATCTTCGTAGATCTAACCTTAAACAGCCAGCCAAAACCCACATCACGCCCCAATACACACACAGCCTCGAAACAACAAGAAAAACCATCAAGATAAAAACCAAAACGCTTACCTTCTTATAGATCGGGGGCTCTTAAATGGTGAAAATAAAATTAGATCGAACGACTAGATTGCTTGTAATCGGTAAAAATTCGAGAGAGAGAGAGAGAGAGAGTTAGCAGATTTCTGGGCGGGGGGCTGCTCGCGCGCCTCCCCTTTTCGTTTTTATATTTTATTTTATATATATATGTATTATTTTACTTATTTATTATTTATTTATTTTTCAAACTTAAATTATTAATACTATTATTTATTTATTATTATTATTTTTTTTTTCTAGATCTTTACACTATAATCCCACCCACTTGAGACTGCACCACAGTTTGTCCCCTCTCATAGGTCGAATTTTCATCCCATAGAAGGTCCATACCCATACTCATTTATACCAACACTACATGCACATCCTTCGACCTCTTTTCCTACGCAGAATGTTAAACTAACCACCGAGTAGAGTTATCTTGCAATCAAAATTGTGATCAGTGAGTATCTTATATATATTATTTTTAATTGATTGTTTGTGATTGTTATACACATAAATGCAATTTTTTAATTGATAAATATTGGTTTTACAGTTGTTCCCTAAGGTTGGCCCACCAGGTGTACAATCAAAGATTTGAAAGAGACGGTACACTGAATTTTGGCTTCATTGGGATGACGTGCCAGAATTAACATGACGGATGTGGCTAGACGAATTTAGCGTTAGTATAATTGCAATTCTTAATTATAGAAAGTTTCAATTTAAAATTTTATACGTATTTATTCATTTTTAATTTCTTGTAGAAGGAGTTTAAGTGGCAACTCCATAAGAGTGATTGTATATGGATCACTTCGAATAAATCTGGTCGAAAAAGTTTCAAAAATAATTTAAACAAAATTAAAGGAGGTGCAGATAAGAGTGAGTGGATGGATCCGATGGTGCAGCGAGCATTGCAGGCAAAGTAGGATGAAAACGAGTATAACAAAACAAAAAGAATCGAGCATCCGAGACTGATGGGTCAGTCCAGGAGGATCCATTCTTTTTACCGAGAGCTGAAGAAGGATGGTAATTAGTTTTTCTACTTAAATATAAATTTTATGAACTTATATAATTGTTTATATTTTATTTTATTTACTTCATATATTTGTCATGCAGGTAAAAGAATTAGACCGCGAGCCCAATGAATATGAGATTTTCAGGATAACCCACACTCAAAAGGATGATCAAGGACAAAAAGTGTGGGTTGATAATAAATCAAAGGTCGTCGCAGTAATTGATTTATGTACAATTTAATTAACATTACAATTTAATGACTTTTTTATTAATTGACAACGTCAATGTTTTAATTTATATATGAAGCATTCAAGAGATTAAGTGCGGAGGCATCTTCAGCATCAACTGGCGGTAGCGAGTCGTCCTTTCCACCTACAGTCGATGAACGTCAAATTTTTTATCAGGCTATCTCTGGTAGGAACATGAAATGTCGTGTCTACGGTCTCGGCTCTCAAGGTAGACAGTTCTACTCATTTGGATCTAATAGCAGCTCTAGTGGTTCATATGGGTTGTCGTCAGAATTAGAACAAATGAGATTGAGGGTCACCTAGATGAACGAGGAGTTGCATTCTACTCAGACCCAGATGATCAAGATGCAAAATGAGCTCCATTCCGCTTGGACTCGGATGGACGAGGAGCTGCATTCCGCTTGGACTCGAATGGACAAGGAGTTGCATTTTGCTCGGTTCCACATGATAGAGATGCAAAATGAGAATGTGCAGTTGCGTTAGGGGCAGTAACAGATGATGACATGACAGGAGCAGATGAATAGACAAATGATGGTGTTACAACAACTTGGACCGTCGACTCAACCAAGATCGAGTAACTAGTTTTATAATAATGAGGAACAAAATGATGATTTTAATGACGATGATTGTATTGATGATGATTGTAACTGAATATTTATGATTATATTTTATTAATTAAATTAATCAGTTTGAATTACATATTCAGTTTTGTTATTTTATAAATTTATATGAATTTTAATTTTTTTTTAAAATTAACTATTTAATTAATTAAAGTAAATTGTTAATTATCATCAATTTTATTTATATATAATTTTTTTAAATAAATATAAAATATAAAAAAAATTGAATATTAATTAAATATGAATTTTTTTATATTTAAATTTTTATTTATATAATTTTTTTATAATTTTATTTTTGATTTATTTTTAAAAATTTTATTTTTATTTTGTCTTTTAAATTTATAATATTTTTTTTATTTTGTTAATTTTTTAATATTTAAATTTTTATTTATATAAATTTGTAATAATTTTATTTTTGATTTACATTTAAAAATGTTATTTTTTTATTTTAAGCCATCCCTATTTTCATCGCAAAACCCCTCTGTCGCTATTTTTCATCACTAAATTTTAGTGACTCCATCTTTAGAGAGGGAGAGGCCCCCGTCACTAAATCTGTTGCTAAAAAATTTAGCGACGAAATTTTTCGTCACTAAAACTCTGATTTTTTGTAGTATAGTTAATGATTTTAGTTTTTTTAGTTAAATAAACAAACTTTAGTAAATAAGTCGAACTTGAACTTAAAGTTCTGAACTTATTTAGACATGTAAATAAACTTATTTTAACACAAATAAACTACGCTAGGGCTTAGCCTAAACCAGATAATATTTTAAATAAATAAATTCAAGCTCGAGTCTAAATCCCAAAAATCTTGTAAATAAGTAAGTCTAAACGCTTATAAAATAAATTTCAACTCAACTCATTTAGGGCCTTATTAGCTACTAATGTAGACTGTGCACATGATTTTATTATACCCTTGAGTTGGAAATTGAAAAGGACTAACCCTAGTTAAGCAAATCTTAAAACTAATTATTGGACTAATGGGCCTTTATTGACAAGTTTCTTGGCCCTGTAGACTGTTTATTTGGGCCCATGGCGGGCTCCTGGCCCAACAATTAAATTACCTACTCAACTAAAAAATAATCAATTTTTATTGTTTTGGAAACGTTAGGTAGGGTTTTGATATGAACACTTTGAATTTAATATATTTTCTGTACTGCATGTGTGTATATATAATATATATTATATAGTTGTTCAACTTTACCAGATGGAAATTGCAACCCACTGGACACCATTTTGTTTTTTCTGACCACTCATTGTGTAAATAAAATATATACAGTAATGTTATTTATACACAGTATGTTCACATTATATTTGGGCTCTCAACAAAATTATAAATAATTTTTTAAGGAATTAACAACACTCCTTCATAAATTATCGACTATTTTTTAAAGAACGAAAAGCATGTTTATTCCTCTAAATTTTTTTTTTTTTTTTTTGGAATTCTAAACTTTTCGTAGTTTCAAATGTGTCCTTAAATTTTGACCAAAAGCATATTTTTACCCCTGAACTTTTATATATTTTTTTTGTAGTACTCTAAACCTTTTATAATTTTAAATGTACTATTGAACTGTGCAAAATCATTTATTTAAATACATGAAATGTGCCTTTGTTCACTTGTTGGTCAAGTGTTGAAATGAGTGATTTTATAAAATTTAAGAATATATTTGAAACTACAAAAAGTTTAGGGTTCCACAAGAAAAAAATATAATAGTCAAGTGTATAAATATGTTTTTAATCAAAGTTTAGGGACACATTTGAAATCACAAAAAGTTTAGCATTTCATAAGAAAAAAACGTAAAAGTTGAGGAGTATAAATATGATTTTCTCCTTTTTAAAAACTAAAAACACTTTAAAAATTATAACATTTTTGCTATATGAAAAATTACTACTTACATTTGTAAAATTTTTATATCATTTAAAATTGTCTAAAATAAAAACTAAAGGATAAATTTCTCTCAAACCCTTTAATTATTTGAAAAACATTTTAAAATGTTTTTAAAGGTCATTGTGGTTTTTTTTTTTTTTTTCTAACATTTCATTCAATTCTAACAATCCTTAATTAAATACTAATTAAATTAAATTAAAAAATTAAGAAATCATTTGTCAATGGAGAGAGGTTCCAACCCTCAAAAGCCCAATTATTAATTCTTCTTTCTCACTCACCCAAACTCTTTTCTACTGTGAAAATGTTATACCTATGAATAAATTTGATAAATAATTGTCACAAATTAACGTAATATACATAAATTTATAATAAATTATTATAAATTTATAATAATTTTACTTAAAATTAATAATAAATTTTTTCACTACTATGATCTATTATTAAGTTTGAATGGAACTATTATGAATTTATGTGTACTACTTCGATTCGTGAGAATTATTTATCAAACTTATTTGTGAATATAACATTTCTCTTTCTACTATGCTGTCTCCATTGTACAACCATAGTCTCCTCAAAAATTGCTATTGACCATCCTCTTATTTTTCACCCATATCTACCTTTCTCCCTCACTCTCTACAAATCTCTATGGTTGTTCCCTGTCTACTACATCTTAATTACACCCATGGCCACCACCATCTTATTTCACCGCTATGATTTGATGTTATTCTCGTTGTAACACACTCCCCTATTCATTTCATTATAAAAACCTAGCCCCGATCTCATGCCTCTCAATTTTTTCTAGAATTTTGGCACTCTTCCTCACTAGTTAACTCTTTCTCCATTTCTCTTTCATTGTCTATTACACTTTCACATCCCATTGGACTTCCTCTTCTTGCATAACCTCTTAATGAAATCCCAAGCAACATTTGACCATTGCCCTTTGTGCACCTCTCTTGATGGAAGAACTCATCAGTGATGATTAGGGTTTTGGTTGTTGGAATTCTCGACAGTGATTGGGCTTTTAAATTTATTTTTATTTTTAGTTAAATTTAATTTAATATAATTTAAATAGGTTAAATAACTTAATTTTTGTTAATTAGTATTCATTAACGGGTTAATAATAAAGGCAGTATCTAAGGGGAAAAAAACAAATATATATTTATGAAATATGCATGTTTAATGAGGTCTGAATCAAGGTTAAGTAAATAAATCTATGTGTTACGGAAGAACACTTATAAAACAGAATCGGTTAGTGCAATAATAATAAAAATCAAAATATCAAAACAAGAACACTAAGAGCATAAATATAGAACTCCCTGTATGGTGATTCAAGGCTCAGATTTGGGTTTGTCCAGATTGTACCATTGAGGTAACACCAACAGAATAAGGCCACCAAATCATAGAGAAGCCCCAAAATCCCAAGAACAGAAACCCTCAAATGCTCAAGTGTAACGACCCGCTCCCACTTACGGGCTCCACCGGTAAATAATCGACTGGATTACTCACCCGACGAACCACAACTGAAGGGTTGGACTATGTTTCAACAAGAAACGCCTTAGGTGAGAACTAGGCTTCGTCCTTCCCTTCGCTCTACTCAGGAATCGGTCCCAACTCAAACAAGAAAAATTCAGCGGACCAAGACCCGAAACCCGAGTGAGTTTCACCTCTCTTCAGCTCACCTCATAGCAAGTCAGAGGTAACCCAGGCACAAAACTAGCATAACAAACACTTCGCTGAGTAATGGGATTTATGAGAACATACCTCGCTGATTTTTACTCGGTCCGAAACTCGGCTTCTCCAACTAAGCCATATACATCGAACATCTCACAATCATTTATCACACTATAATGATTACAACAATTAAACACGTTTGACGTTCAACAACACATACATTTACTCACGAGAGTATACATACATAACACCCCATGGTTACATACAAGAGATAATAAAATATGCAACTCGGGCAACACCGCTAGTTGCCATAATAGCCTCTCGGCGCCATCCCTGCTTGCATCTGGACTTGCAATATCTACACATGAGGTGAAACCTCATGAGTCATAAAGACTCAGTAAGGGTGCAATGCATGTAAATATGAATATAACCATATTTATGTATGTCAATGCATGCAAATGAGACTAGGCCCACTGATCTTCACAACCCTCCAAAGTTTGAGGCATTAACCTATTAGCCCTTACAACACTAGTCCTCCTTATGGCCACAGGTCCACTAGATCTCACATCACGCAAGTGTTAACCACTACATGCAAATGCAACATAAAAATATTATGAAACACATTTACCAACTTGCAAGGCCACCTCCACATGGGACCGTCCCTTACCTGGCTCGAAGTCTCAACTCTGCCTCGGCACGAACTTCAGCCTGAATCTCAAGTTCTTCTAGGATCACCGCTTCCCCGGTCAAACCTAGGTGTAAACACACACAAACCCAACTCCATTAACATCCGGCATTAAACCAATGCCCTCAACTTCACCACACATCGCAAAACTCACCCGACAATAACTTCCAATCAACCCCACCGTGGGTTCAATCCAACCAATACGACACAATTCATTATCTCACATAATGAAATTACTTTGAAATGAATTAAATTAATTATCTCAATTAATCTGGAGAAGAAGACCGATCAGACGCCCACACCGGCATTGGCTCCCGAGCCGCCACTTGCGCCCAAAAATCCCATTTTTGAGCTTCCGACACGCTCCTCCAACCACAATTTAATTTCCAGAACTTTCCCCCATTTTTCTGAAATTTTTTAAAATTTTTCCCTTATTTTCTCATTTATTTTCCTTTTATTTTTCTTTTTCTATTTATTTTTCTTTTTTTCTTTTATTCTTCTCCTTCCCCTGCCTTCTTCTCCCGGGCGGTTATTGCTCCCCTTCTTCTTCCTCGCGAACGGCCGCACCTCCACGCACAGCCATCGCCAAACGCTGCCGGCCACCGCCTTGGCCAGCCTCTTGTGTCGCCCACTGCTCCCGGACCACCGCGCGACCGACGGCCAGCCACCGCGAGCAGCAACCCAGCAGCCTCCCGCGCACACCGCTGCAACCACCATGGCCGACCTGTTCGCGACTCCAACAGTTGCTTCAGGCCGTTGCTGGCCATCAGCTCGGCCAGCCATTGGCCAGCCGCCTCACCCGAGCCACCGTGCGCCACCGTTGCTCGCCTCGATCGCCGGCCACGCTGCTTCAGGTTGGCTTCCGTGGCCGCCTCTGCCTCGGCCATTTCAACAGCAGCTCGAGGCCGCTTCTTCCATGGCCGAGCTCGGCCATCTCCCCCTCTCGGCAATGCTTTCTCTCACTCTCTCTCTCTCACGAGCTCACTCTCGCATTCTCGTGATCTCTCTTTCCCTCGTAACTCCTCTGCGTCTCACTCTCCCTCTTGGCTCTACTCTCTCATTTCAATTTACAGAGACAACAAGTGAGAAAGCTTCAAGGAAGCTTCCTCCTTACACACGGCCATACATACATAAATATATATATATATACATATAAAGCCCCACTAATTTCTCATAATTTCACTTAAAGAAATTGTACTTGGAAATTCTAATAATTATACTTGGACCCTCCAAGTTTTAATTAATTATCATCAAATCCATACAATAACTTGATTTCTTAAAAATTAATTGTCGACATTTACTCGGGAATATCGATTTCATCCCTACGCCTACACGGGACCTTTATTCGACCAGAGGTCCCCTGTGATCATTTGGTACTGGCACCCACTCGGGTTTATACAGAATTTATTCCGAAAATTATTCCTGGTCGGACCGCTTCCAGCGTCATCATCCTCATCTCGAGACGTTCACCAATCTTTTGCCCTCTTCCTTGGACATCCAAGTCCCGAGGCACTCCCTGCCATCAATTTGGCAATTTTATTAATTAATTTCTCAAAACCGACCTTTGGGCTTCCCGGACCACTTGAGGTCCTTTCAAAATAATCAAAAATTATTTATTTTTCAATACCATGTAATACCGGGTATTACATCAAGCCCTCTTACCGATTTACAAATCTCATTCAAAAACCACCCAAAGGTTACTCACCAACATGATCTACCAAGGAACAGAGAGCACCACTCACAAAGAAGATGGAATAAAGAATAGTAGGCTAAGAGATTACCTTAGAGAGAACTGTCGGGTTATATAAATAAGGATAATCGACCGATCGACCAAGGGGGTTCACAAGGAAAGGAAGACTACCGCCATGGAAATGAGGATCGAGCTGAGAAAGGCAAGAAAGTCTCATGAAGATCGGCCATCAAATGAAGCTATCGGGAAAGCAAAGAGAGAGAATCGACCATAATAAAGGGGTACAGAGAGCAAACAAGGCTTTTTATATGACATTCCTAGGGCAAAACAAACAAGAGAAAGGGCTTGGGTTGGGCTCGGGCTTCCTTAAGCTTTGAGCAAATGGGCTCAACCCATTTCTCCTCCAAAAGCTTAATAAAGGGCTTATGGCCCGACTTCTTTAATGGGTTGCCAATGAGTGGTACTTTTGGACTATACTTCAATCCCAGGCTGAAGCCTATGAAGCTAAACTCGAATTCTCGTCATAGCCTTGGGCCTCATTAGGAAACAAAAAAAAATCAATAAATCTCCACCTGTTTCCTAATGAGGCCAGCACATACACAAATAGTAGGTAACAAGCACATGCAACAAAATGCAAATCATGCAACAAATGCATAAGCTATTATCAAGTAATCTTACCAATGTTAAGAAGATCGAGGAAGTTTCTAAATTTTGTCACAAGTAAAATTTTAATCCCCATATCAGTAGGATTATATTCAGAAAACACTTTCTTAAGTCTAATAATGTTTTCAGACACAATATCACAAATAAAATGCAATCTCACATCTATATGTTTAGTGCATTCGTGAAAAACAGGATTTTTACATAAGTGAATTGCAGATTGACTATCAGAGAAAACAGTCACATTATCATTAAGAACACACAGTTCATTTAGCAATCCCTTAAACCATAGGGCTTCCTTAAAAGCCTTTGTAACAGCAATGTATTCGGACTTAGTGGTAGAGAGGGAAACTATATGTTGAAGCTGAGACTTCCAACTAATGCATGATTAACACAAAGTGAATACATATGATGATGTGGACTTCTTATTATCTCTATCACCAGCATAGTCTGAATCAGTAAACCCCTTTAATCTCACACTATTGGACTTATGCTTATATACGAATCCTACATTGTAGGTGCCTCTCAAGTACTTCAATAACCATTTCACTGCTTCCTAATGATAGGGACCTGGGTTTGTCATAAATCTACTAAGAGTGATAATAGCATAAGCTAAGTCTGGCCTAGTACACACCATAAGGTACATGACTGAACCTATTACATTTGAGTAAGAAATTCTATTCATATATTCCTCTTCTTCCTCATTAGCAGGAGATTTATCTTTAGATAATATGAAATGGTTTCCTAAAGGTAATGATACTGATTTACTATCATGCATGCCAAATCTTTTTAGAATTTTTAACACATGTTGTTTGATGCAAAAATAACATGGAATTTGACCTATCTCTTACAATCTCCATACTTAGGATCCTCTTAGCTATACCTAGGTCTTTCATGTCAAATTCTCCACTTAAAGCAAATTTTATGCTATTGATCTTTTTAACATCAAGGCCAATAAGAAGCATGTTATCAACATAAAGTAAAAGAAACACACAATCATCTTTATTTTTATGTTGAAAATACAAGCAATGATTAAACTCACTTATTTTAAAACCGATTGATTTAACAAAGGAGTCAAAACGTTTATGCCATTGTCTTGGGGGCTGTTTTAAACCACATAATGATTTTTTAAGAAACACACAAAAATATGGTTTTCTTTTGTCTTCAAAACCTTTGGGTTAAAACATAAAGATTTTTTTCCTCTAAATCACCATGCAAGAAAGCAGTTTTTACATCTAGTTGTTCAAGTTTCCAGTCAAAATATGCAACTAATGCAAGCATGACATGAATGGTGGTGTACTTAACAACTGGTGAAAAAATCTCATTATAATCTACTCATTCCTTTTGTGTGAATCCCTTGGCTACTAACCTAGCCTTAAATCTTATTGGTTCATTATCACTTGTATCATTTTTAATCTTATAAATCCACTTGCAACCCACGATGGACTTGTCCTTAGGTCTAGGGACTAACTCCCAAGTTTGGTTCTTGTTGAGAGAATTCATCTCCTCTTTCATTGCTTCTATCCATTCTTTGGAATATTTGCTTCTTATGGCTTCCTCATATGTGCCAGGCTCATTCTCAGCTAGCTCTTGGAAGCTAGCATAGGCTAATTCAAAATCTGATGCTAGCCTTTGAGGTAATCTATGAGATCTTCTTTCCCTATCCCGGGCTAGCTGATAATCAGAAATTGGTGACTGGTCATTAGGGTATTCTTCTATTGTTTCTCTCTCCTCATCTATTTCAGGTTGATTTTGACTCTCCACCTCACTAGAGGTTGAAGGGGTACTCTCCACCTCATCTGAGGTTGTAGGAGCTTAGATACTTGAGTTCTTCAACTCTTCTTGAGGACTCTTGTCCTCACTGACTTTGTCACCACTAAGCTTTGTACAAGTCATTTCAGATTCATTAAATGTGACATCTTTACTAACAATAATCCTTATCCCCTTTTGGCTTTTATCCCACAGCCTATACCATTTTACTCCCTCATGATAGTCTAAGAAAACACATTTCCTAGCTCTAAGCTCTAATTTTCCCTCATTTTGATGAGTGAAGGCAGCACAATCAAAGGTTCTAAGAATTGAATAGTTGCCACATTTTCCATGCCATTTTTTTATAAGGAGTATCACCATTTAAAGTAGTTGAAGGAGTTAGATTAACTAGGTAACATGCAGTCATAACTGCTTCTCCCCATAATGACTTAGGTATATTTGAACTAATCATCATACACCTAACCTTGTCTAAAAAGGTCTTATTCATCATCTCAGCTACTCCATTCTGTTGAGGAGTGTAAGGGACTGTTCTATGCCTAGTAACTCCATATTCCTTGCACAAATAATCAAAATCGGAATTACAAAATTCTAACCATTGTCAGTCCTAAGGTATTTTATCTTCTTGTCAGTTTGATTCTCTATTTGAGTTTTCCAGTTTTTAAAACTTTTAAAAGTTTCTGACTTATCTTCTTCAGATACTATTTCACCACAATTAGTGATATCTTGAACTAATTTGTTAAAGACATCTAAGTTGTCATCTAGATCCTTAGAGGGGTCAATCTTAAAACTAAAAAAATTCTCTAACAAATAGAGTTTATTTGGTGTGGACTTTTTCACATACAATTTTTCCAGTTTTTCCCATAGCTCTTTAGTTGTATTAAGTTTTCCTACTTTTCTTAACACTAAATCAGAGAGATGTAAGATTATAGAAGTATATGCCAATTTATCAACTTCAAGATTTTGTTCTTCTTTAGTACCTTCAAGGTATTTACCATCTATAGCCTTAGATACTTTTTGTTGTATTAAAATTCCCTTCATTTTTTGTTGCTATATTCCCATTGAAAACCCCTAATTCGAAGTGTGTGGTCATTTTCACTAAGTATATGAATTACACAAAGAATATGTAGCCTAATTAAATTAATGCAAAACACACATTTTAAAAAAAAAAAAAATTAACTTAGGCATCAAATTCACAGAGGGATAACAAAAACATGATTAAATAGTGACAGATAAAATGATTAATAAGATAAACAGTATTCTGAACCTGATTGCACACAACAAAGAAACATATATCACACAACAGATTATTTGAATGCACACAACAAATTATTTATAGGCACTGGAGGGAATTTCACATAACAGAAACTGCAAGATAAGAAACTCAAACAAGCTGATACAAATTTACTGGGCTAGATCTTAAGAATGAGATCTAGAATGAAGACGGGTTGGGTCTCGCGAACCTGCCAGCCTCCACGCGCCATAGCTTACAAGTACACGCGTCGTCGTCGGTCGGTGAGTAGGCTAACACGCATCGGTCAGGGCAATGCTACTCTGTCGGACGATCACGGATTTGGGGTTGGTTTAATCACTCACTGCATAAAGCAATCAGAGTTAGACGTTTCGGATTCAACGTAAAACCTAAAATGCTTACCGTGTAAATCGATTGAGAAAACCAAAGGGGTTTTTCGATTAGGTTTTGATTTCGCACAACCCAGGAACCACACGAGGCTCTAATACCATTTGTTGCGGAAGAACATTTACAAAACAAAACCAGGTAGTGCAATAATAATCAAAACCAGAATATCAAAACAAGAACACTAAAAGCATAAATATAGAACTCCCTGTATGGTGATTCAAGCCTCAGATTTGGGTTTGTCTAGATCGTACCACTCAAGTAACACCAACAGAATAAGGCCACCAAACCATAGAGAAGCCCCCAAATCCTAAGAATAAAAGCCCTCAAATGCTCAAGCCCTCTTACCGATTTATAGATCTCGCTCAGAAACCACCCAAAGGTTACTCACCAACACAATCCACCAAGGAACAGAGAGCACCACTCACAAAGAAGAAGGAATAAAGAACAGTAGGTCGAGATATTACCTTAGAAAGAACTGTTGGGTTATATAAATAAGGATAACTGACCGCTCAACCAAGGGGGTTCACAAGGAAAGGAAGACCACTGCCATGGAAAGGAGGATCGAGCCGAGAAAGGAAAGAAAGACTCACGAAGATCGGCCATCAAAGGAAGCTATCGGGAGAGCAAAGAGAGAGAGAGAGAATCGACCATCAATAAAGAGCTATAGAGAGTAAACAGGGCCTTTTATATGACATTCCTAGGGTAAAGCAAACAAGAGAAAGGGCTTGGGCTTAGGCTCGAGCTTCCTTAAGCTTTGAGCAAATGGGCTCAGCTCATTTCTCCTCCAAAAGCTTAATAAAGGGCTTATGGCCTGACTTCTTTAATGGGTTGCCAATAAGTGATACTTTTGGATTATACTTCAATCCCGGGCCAAAGCCTATGAAGTTAAACTTGAATCCTCATCATAGCCTTAGGCCTTATTAGGAAAAAAAAAAAAAAACCAACACTATGTTTAATATTAGATCTAATTATACAAATGAATCTGAGTCTAGGCCTGGTTAATTAACAAGTCTAAGATAAAAAAAAAATTGAAATTTTATACCCCTAGATATAAATTTCGTTTTATACATTTGTAACTAATTAAATGTGATATGCTCCCAATACTTAATTGTGAAAAAGAAAATAAATAATTTAATAAAAATTGATGCTAAATAATCTAAATTTTTAATAAGTAACAAATTAGGCCAATTAGTTTAATACAAAACCTTTTATAAATAGGCTAATTTCATACGAGTCAACTGTTAGTTTGATGAAGGATGAAATTAAATTGAGATAATTTTAAAATTTAAACACTCATCTAACCCAATAAAAAGATAGGCACTAAACTATCATTAATATATATATATATATATATAGAAGACAGGGTAAATTGATTTTTGATCTATTAATTATTGAAAAATGCTATTTGTACAAATAACTTGGTTATCAAGAGGATGATTGAAGGCACCAAAATTCAAAAATGTCCTCATCTAATTTGCCACTGCTGTCTCTGGATGAAGCCCCGGGCTTTATCTTGGATGAAAGCACAATGAAGCTCGGTCGGACTTCATGATTGATGATGTTAGGGCCCGCTCTCAAATTACCCGCTAGCATAGGAAGTCCGAGAAAAGATCCATTCAAAATGGATCCAAAGACAAATATTACTCAAAAATTTGCCAAAAATTCTTTTCATTTCCATATCTTCTCACTAACAATAGGAGCCATAAAAATTTATTACATCATTCTTTAGATCATCATCTCGGGCTTACCACCCATACACTTGCAAAATAAAGAGGTCACTAAAACTTTAAATACAAAATGAAGCTTTCTACTTATGCCCTCCCACCTACACCCATAGATCTTGAGGCCGGGACATCTTTGTACACATCTATCCAGAACTCGCCTTAAATAATTATCTTCCACTTTCTTGGAATGACAAAAGAAGCAAAGGTGAGCCACAGGGCTCAACAAGCATATAACAAAAGGGAATTACGATAAGATCAATATACGAAGGCATGAATAACAAAGAGCCAAGGGAAACTCACTACCCGACCACTAAACCTCAATTAAGTTCATGCCTTCCACACTTGACAACATCATCTCCCAATAAGATATAATTCATTACATTTTATCAACACATCCCCAAAGAAAACAATTCTTTATATTTTATCAAGACACATCTTCCAAGGTGAGCCATAAGGCTCAACAAATGTATTAAAAACAACAAAAATCGGATATGACCAGACTTCCCTGAACATCATTCATATCATGCCACATATGGACACACACCAGTCCCAAAAGCATCGATGACTCACAATCCATTCCATGCAGTTATATCACATGTTACCCAGCCATAACATCAATGCATGGATGCACACATATGGTTCTTGGGGCCCACATAAGAAAATGCATGTAATGGCGCCCAAGACCCTGTATACAAATCTGCTACAGCCAAGGGCAGGCTACCAAAACAAGAACATGAGCCCAACGCTCTCATCTCACATTCATCACCATCGTCATCATGTGCCACATCACTCACAATCTCATCAAGGTCACAAGTTGTTTGGGCCTCTACCCACAATCTTACCCATCATAGGATTTAACTACTGTGAGCCTCCACCCACAGTCTTACGCATCACAAACACAAGCCAATTTCCACCACCATCACCACTGCGCGCAAAGGAACTATGCAATGCAGCATATAAGGAATGCAACGACTCTTGCAACATTAACGTGATAACCAAGCCCCCATAAGCCAAGCATCAGGACATGCTACGCCTCTGTAAGAATCCACACACACGAATGCTATAATGCATATGTTCACTTAACATACACAAGTCAGCACTCACAGGCCAACTGTGCTATGCCAATGTTCACGCTCCCATCATATACAAAGCATGACCCCTTAATGAATGCAACCCATGATCCAACATCACAATGTGAGGCAGTATAGAAACAAAATTCCATGCAACACAACCACAAACAATGTTATGATAAATGGCATTCACACATTCTCACTTTGTTTTCCCATTAAAGCTCTTGGCTCTTCCACACAATTCACATTGATTAGGTTTCTTATTAACTTCCCAAATGATTATCCTGCAACTCATTTATGCTATTATCACATGAATCCCATGTATATACATATAGGTGTCTTCAACCACATCCTATCATTTTAGAGGATTGGGGGATATCAAATGAAGCATTTAAAAATAATTTATTTTAACAATCTTACTTGATTTGGATTAAGAAAAACCTTAACCAACTCAAATCATAACCAAAATATATAATATTATATATCAAATCGAATCCCTCAAAGTCTAGTTTATGACGCTTCAAACGGATCACAATTCTGACTTCTACTTCAAAAGTTATGGCTAAAATAGCGAATCATGCACAGTGTAGTTAAAATGCAACCGAGTCGACTCGCCCAAAACCGAGTCGACTCGACTGAAAATGGGGAAAAAGGGCCAAAAGAAATCGGTTTCAGCCGAGTCGACTTAACCCACAAACAAGTCGACTCGACACAACCCGAAATGCACGAAATGAACACAAAACACCCAAAAACCACCCATGGCTAATTCCCCCTAACCCCCAAGTTGCCATTCCATGAAATAAAGATGGGGAAAACAAGCCCCATAGAGACCAAGAACAAAACTCAATGAAGCCATTGAAACAGGCCCACAAACTTTAGGAAAACATGAAAAATAACTCATTTAATTCAAACTTTTTAAACATCATTTAGAGATATGAAAATACAATTGGGTTACACATGAGGACATTGTCTTACATTAAAAGGTAGAGGGAGAGAAGATGGATGCTTGCTTTTTTGATGAAAAATCAAGGGAAGAAAAGCACTCCAAGAACTTTAAATCTCCCCACCTTGAGCTTGATTCTACCACACTTAATGGGAGAAAAAGAGAAGAAGAAAATGAAGATGAAGATGATGAAGAATTTACGGAGAGAACCAAGGAAAGAGAGAGGAAGAAGAAGAAGAAGAAGAAGAAAAAGAAGAACGGAAGAGGAATGGGAGAGGAGTGGCTTTCACGCCAACTCCATCTTCCCCCACTTCATCTTCCCATTTTGCCTCTTTACACAACACACACTACACAAAATATCAAAGGCCCATTTGGGCATTTTGCTACGTTTTCATTTCTTTTCTCTTTTCTTCATTCAACCCATTATGCCAATTAT